>NW_024080649.1:2798215-2820491 GCF_003009895.1 Hyaena hyaena | reverse complement strand
AAAAATAAAAAAAAAAAAAAAAAACAAAAAAACTGGAGACTTACTCTCTGAAGAGAGATGCCAGGAACAACTGAGGGTAGGATTACTAAATGGAAAATTATCTGATAAAGTGAAATGTTACTAACTGAATGTTGAGAACACCAGTTTTCTTTTCAGAATGTAGACAGAAACGCTTATCATCATCAAGTAGGAGAATTAAAAAAAAAACAGTTCTGGGAAATAAGACCAGCACAAGAAAGATGATTTAAAAAGCCAAACTCTTTAGAGGTTCCCAAGCTAACGGTCCAGTCAGATTATTCTTCAGTGGAGCCCATGAGAAGTAAGCTCCACTCCTGTGGTGAGGAAAGTAATCACTAGACAGGTGAATAAAGCCTTAATATGAAAGGTAGAGACCAGAGAGTATGCTAGAAGAAAATAAATACCAGAGTAAACAGAGTAAACAGAGACAAAATGAAGAATACTTGACAAATATAATCTTGAATAGCCTTAGCAAGAGAAGGCTATAAGGAAACGAACAAAAAAAGCCCTATAAAAAAGAACACTCAGGAAACCAAAAAGAACTTTAGAAAAGACAGAAAATGAAAACCTCAGTAACAGGATTTAAAGATAAAGGGTGCTTGGCTTGTTTAGTCAGTAGAGCGTGCAACCCTCAATCTTGGGGTTCTGAATTGGAGGCCCACACTGGGTAGAGAGAGTACCTAAAAATGAAATCTTTTCAAAATCAATCAATCAATCAACGATAAAGTAAAACTCTCAGGAAATAAAAAGTCAAAGAGATGAAAATAAGAGGGGGAAGGGCACCTGGGTGGGTTGAGTTTCCTACTCTTGATTTCAGCTCAGGTCATGATCCCACAGTTATGAGTGAGCTCTGTGCTGCTAGCATGGAGCCTGCTTGGGGTCCTTTCTCTGTCTCATCTCGGCATGCACGCACACTCTCCCTTACAAAATAAATAAATAAGCTTTAAAAAAAATAAAAGAAGGCTCTGGGAGAGCATCATTCAAGAAGATAAAAGTAGTGCCTGGATGGCTCAGGTCATGACCTCAAGGTTCAGGAGTTCGAGCCCCACATCGAGCTCTCAGCTATCAGCACAGAGCCTGCTTTGGATTTTCTGTCTCTCTCTGCCCCTTCCCTGCTTATGCGCTCTCTCGCTCTCTCAAATAAACATCAAAATACATGTATATATACATATAAAATTGGTAGAAAAAAAGTCAGATCTATATGAGCCTAACTTATGCAACTGGAAGAACCTGATGAAACAAACACATTTACAAATGTGGAGGCAAACATCAAAGAATCAGCTAAGAGTTGCAGATTGTTGCCTTTGAGAAGCGAGAGAAAGAGATACAGGGGGACTCCTGGTTCTTTGTAACAAGCCTCAAGGAGTTCTTTGACTATGTGTGTATAACAGACAATAAAAAATTTGCTTAAGCATGAAGAAAAAAGACTAATGAGACAAACCTGACCTTTTTTACTTCCCATCTTAGATGAGAGTACAGACGGGCCTATCTACCAAGCTTAAGTCAGTCTCATACCTGAAGAATTCCACAATGCACTTCGTCAGGTCAAGAACAGAGAAAGTATATGGTTCTCTACCTTTCTGACCTCACGCCTCACCAATTATGCTGCCAAGACCTGGTTTTCTTCAGAGACACTTACTTCTACCAAGGTCTGGTATATGGAAGTATTTTAACTGATCGTTAATAGGGTGATTATTGCTCCAGGGTGAATTTTCATATGAATGAATTCTTATTAGATAAAAAATATGTATCTGACTGAAGAAACAGGATTCCCCCAAAAGCAGCAAAAGCAATCCAAGAAAAGAGTGAAATTCATGGCTAAATTTCACTCAGAAGGTTAAAGAGAGGTTAGGCCCTAGAGGTCAGTAAAAGCACAAGGGCTCAAGCTTTCGGAAACTAACAATGTGAATCAAGACCCAAACCCCAAATGAACTGAGAAAAACAGTCACCTGATTTGACATCAAACACACTAATGTAGTCTATGGAGCCAGCTGCAATGTGGGTACCAGAAGGATGCCAGCTGAGACTCAGGATGCGACCTTGGGAGTTGTACAACAAAAAAAGAAAAGGACATACACATAAATACACAGTAAAGGGTAACTGAGTTCTCTTTTGACAATTACCTACAGGTCTGGTGTTCTACACTCAGCTCTCATCTACCACACTCTGCTGAAGAACTGTTTTATAACAGATGAGGATCAACTCTGCCCTGGAATCGATAATGAAGTACTTAATATCACTTTAATAATGTAGAAACGGCTGATGGGAATATAAAGAAACACAACCTTTTGAGGGTGACCTGTTAGGAACATAACAAAATTTAAATGTGCATATTTGGCTCAGCACTTGCACTGGGAATTAATTAAGGAGAAATACTTGCAAGAGTGTTAAAAAATATGTATATCAGAATACTCACTGCTGCCCTGGTTGTAGTAGTAAAGAAAAAAATTAACATCCATTAATAGGAGCTTGGTTAAAATAGATTATGGAACACCATCAAATGGAATGCCATGCAGACTGGCATGACTGACAGGGAAGGATGTCTGTGATAGGCCAAATGAAAAAACAAGACCAAGCATTCCTGTGTATTCATTCATATGAATATACAATACATCTAGAAGATCATTTCCAAAATGTTGCCTACAGAGTAGAATGAGATACTTTTTCTTCTCTTCTAAAATTCTAAACACATGAATTTCGAATAAGCATTATTATCACTTTTATCATCAAAACAGAACACCCAAGGGATACCTGGGTGGCTGAGTCAATTAAGCATCAATGCTTGATTTTGGCTCCGGTCATGATCTCGTGGTTTGTGGGTTCAAGCCCCACAAACATTGGGCTCTGTGCTGACGGTGTGGAACCTACTGGGGACTCTCTCTCTCAAAATAAATAAATAAACTTAAAAAAAAAAATCACAAAAAACCAAGACCGGCTGGCTCACTTGGTGGAACATATAACTCTTAATCTCAGGGTTGTGTGTTTAAGCCCCATGTTGGGTGTGGAGATTACTTAAAAATATTTTAAGTAAAGAATAAAATATTTATTTTTTCTTTAAAGAAAAGAAAAATTTTAAAAAGAACACTTAAACGGCATTAAAAACAAAAGGGACTCTGATTAGCCGATGATAAATATTACTTAAGCAAGCAACCACCACTAAGCAACGTGACAGAGAAAGCCTAAGTGGAGGATGGCTTCGAGCACATATCCTGTACTCCGATAAAGTTAGCGTGGAGAGAAAACATTACCTGGACCCACAGGAAAACAGCCCATCCCCAGTGGCACAGAAACATAACTTCTTATTGAGGCTACTCACTGCCCCCACCAAAATGACCCTTACTTTTCTGCCGATCAAAATTTCTTTCAAACTGGATTTTGTCTGGGGTGATTTGAAATAGCTTCACAGATCCATCTTCACAGCCAACCTATCAGAGAAAAATAGAAAATAGAGAAGATAAGCATTTTATAAAGCTAAATATATATATATATATTTACAAATATAAACATTTCTTCCCTAAACCCATCACTTGCTGTGAAAGAGAAAAATAGTTTGTGAGAGAAAAACAAAAATTTACTGGTACCAAGAAACTGGTAGTATATTCCTGGCAGCCTTCACATCCTAGCCAGAAAACAGGCTAATCAGTGGCCTAATTCCTGTACAGGACATGGAAGAGAAGTAGTATTTCACAGCACATCTCTGCTAGAGACCCACAGCCTAAATAAAGCACCCAATAACTATACAATATAAATGAAGACACATCAAGATATTGTAGAAATTAGTGCAAATCAAGTTAAGAATCATAGATTTACCCCAGAAAAATGAAACCTCTGGAAGCACTCATTTTAATAAGCCTATGTGTGGGGGGATGGGTAGTCTTCTCAGTCTATACTCAATTTTTGAGATATTGTGGTAAAACAGTTCCACAAGTTAACTTTAGGAAGGACCTCTCAGAAATTTTAACACACGTTAGTATGTTCTCAATCTACAGAAGAATTTCATATTAACATGCCATATTCTGAATTGATATTTATCATAAAACATAAAGCATAATACAACAAAAAACAGCCTCCACATCTCTCAATTCCAACTAGTTTGAGAAATGCTGAACCTAATGAACCCTCTCATTTCATAAATGAATAAACAAGGTCCAAAGTAGCAGTAGAAAGGATGCAAAAAGACAAGAGATTTTTCAAGTTTTGTTCGTTTGGTTTTTGAGAGAAAGTGCAAGTGGGGAAGGGGCAGAGAGAGAGGAAGAATCCCAAGCAGGATCCAAGCTGTCAGTGCAGAACCTGATGCAGAGCTCAAACTCACAGAATATAAGATCCCGACCTGAGATGAAATCAAGAGACGCTTAACCAACCCAGCTGCCCCAGGACAAGAGATTTTTTTTAATCCTCAGTATCAACTTCAATCTTGCACTGCCATTGCTGGAATCCACCTCAGAATGGAGTTGCTACATGTCATAATATAACTTAACTTTACTCTCGTGTAAACACTGGGAAGAATGTTTAAGTGAGCACAAGAGAATTCTTGCTTTAAATTACCAGTAGTTGCTTACTGACCAAAAGTTGAGAGCCACAGGGGCTGACAGCCATGCTCCAAATGGGTCCTCCAAAGGCATCTATGGCATACTTGATGTTTAATGCCTGCAAATCATACTCGATAATCTCTCCATTGAGTCCAGCACTAAAGAGTCGCTGTCCTTTGGCCCAACACAGAGCTTCTGTAGCCCGAGACTCATGACCTGGAAAAAACTACAAAAACACGGTAACATGTTAACCCACCATGAACTTATCAGCTAGCAGCACTGAGTGGTCACAGGCAACATCATGAAAATTGAACACTTGCCTAGAAATGACTAGCATGGGATTCTGTTCTACCAGAAGTTCATGTCTATTAATATTTTCATTTTTTAGATTCAAATTTTAGTTACCTATCCAGTTGGTTTCCTTTTTCTAGGACTTGTCCTATAAAACCTTTTCAACAGAATGAGGTTTGTATCCAACTGTATTTGATACATGCAATTTTTAAAAAAATCAGTGTAACTGGATGATGGTTTCAAAGTATATGGGGCGCCTGGGTGGCTTAGTCGGTTAAGCGTCCAACTTTCGCTTAGGTCATGATCTCGCGGTTCGTGGGTTCGAGCCCCGCGTCGGGCTCTGTGCTGACTGCCAGCACAGAGCCTGGAGCCTGTTTCAGAGTCTGTGTCTCCCCCTCTCTCTGACCCTCCCCTGCTCACGCTGTCTCTCTCTCTCTCTCCTGGAAATAAATAAAAATATAAAAAACAAACAAACAAACAAAAAAAACCAAAGTATACATGTACGTCAAAGTTATCAATGTATATACTTTAAATTTTTTTAAGTTTACTTATCTATTTTGAGAGAGAGAGAGTGTGCACATGTGGGAGGGGCAGAGAGAGAGAATTCCAAGCAGGCTCCCCACTGTCAGCACAGAACCCGATGAGGGGCTCAAACTCATGAACCATGAGGTCATGACCTGAGCCAAAATCAAGAGTCATTCACTTAACCAACTGAGCCACCCAGGTGCCCCTTGATGTATATACTTTAAATACATGCTGTTTATTTTGTCAATTTTACCTATAAAAAGTTTTTAAAAAAATAAAATGGGGATGCCCAGTTGGCTCAGTTAAAAAACGTGTGACTCCTGAATTCAGGGTTGTGGGTTTGCCCCCCACACTGTGTACAGAAATTATTAAAAACACAACAAAAACAATTTTAAAAAAATAAGTGATATAGATTACTACAACTTCTCATTCAAGTCTCAGATTTCTTTTTTTTCCTAAAGATTTATTTTTTTTTTACATTTTATTTAAGGTTTTATTTATTTTGAGAGAGAACGGGCAGAGAGAGGGGACAGAGAATCCCAAGCTGGTGCACCAAGCAGCGCAGAGCTCGACGTGGGGCTTGAACCCACAAACCGTGAGATCATGACCTGAGCCAAAACCAAAATCAAGAGGTGGACACTTAACCATCAAGTCTCAGATTTCTAAGTGCTTTCTTAGCACTTAAAAAGTTTTCATGGAGGGGCGCTTGGTTGTTTAGTTGATTAAGTGTCTGACTCTGGATTTTAGCTTGGGTCATGATCTCATGGTTTGTGAGTTCGAGCCCTACTTCAGGTTCTGTGCTGTCAGTATGGAGCCTGTTTAGGACTCTCTCCCTCTGATCCTCTCCTGCTCACTCTCTTACTTTCAAAATAAATAAATAAACTTTAGGAAAAAAAGAAGCTTTCATATATATCAAGACATTTTATTCTTATATCTGCTCAGCAGAAAAGGGACTGAATAGATACAATTTTTCTTCTCTTTACTTGCCATGACACAAGTACTTGTAGGTTAATGGCTTGCCCAAAGTGCCACAGTCAAATGTGAAGAGAACATTTTAATTCTTATTCCAAGTTCCTACTCTTTTCACTCTAACGGATACAATTTTTTCTTGTTCTGAGTGTGATTAATAATAGTAGGGAAGGGACTATTGATAAAACAAAAGACTAGATTAAATTAATTATTGTTGAAAAAAGAACAGATGAAGAAGAAAACAGGAGACACTCAGTAAACAATGACTGACATATTCACTAAATAAATATTAACTCAGGAGTGGCTTTGTACTAAGCACTTGCTAAATCCTGGGAAAAGTCATCAATTATCACTGATATGGCTCCTGTTTTTTTTTTTTCAGGCTACAACACTCTGTTTTTTATTTTTGGGGGGATTTTAAAAAATATGTTATTTATTTATTTTTAATTTACATCCAAGCTAGTTTTAGTGCAATATGGCTCCTGTTTCCATAAAATTTGAAGTTCAGCGGGGAAGAAAAACATTAATCAAATATACAAACTATTATTCAATTACAATGATCATAAATGACAATAAAAATCACAGGGTGCCAACAAGCAGGTACCACAGCACATTTTTCATAGTATAGAATGTGACCTATCTGTGGTAATCAGCAATTTGTAAACTTTCTTTTTAAGTTTATTTTGAGAGAGACAAAGAGGGCATGCACAGTGGAGGTCCAGAGAGAGGAGGAGAGAGACTCCCAAGCAGGTCCTGTGCTGTCATCATGGAGCCCATGGCGGGGCTCAATCTTGTGAACCCCGAGATCAGGAACTTAGCCAAAATCAAAAGTTGGACGCTTAACTCACCGACTCACCCAATTTTTTTTTTTTAAACTCTTATTAGTTCTTCAGGGGTCAACTCAGTAAGTTATCCCTTTCCAGGATTCCTAAACCCACATCAGAGTAAAGCATGTCTCCGCTAAGATTCTAGGTGTGTGCTTAGCTTTTTTTTTTTAAGTTTATTTATTTTGAAAGCGAGAGCGCACACATGTGCGTGCAAGAGCAGGGAAGGGCAGAGAGGGAGTGTGAAAACCCCAAGCAGGTTCCACACTGTGAGTGCAGAGTCCAATGTGGGGCTTGATCCCATGAACCGAGAGATCCTGACCCGAGCCAAAATTAAGTCTGATGTAAACAGACTGAGGCACCCAGGTGCTTTGGTACATAGCTTTAGCATAAAATTTACATACTGTTTGGAAACTGTATACTTCTATTTCCCCACTGGACTTTGAGCTCCTTCAATACAGGGCCTCTGACATTTGTCATAATGTCTAATACTTGCCACTCATCACTCATTCATTTAGAAACAATTATGGGGTATCTTAATTCTAAGTACTAGGCTGCTAGGCACTAAATTCATTCATTTATCTAACTATTCATTCATAGGCATCCATTCAGTGCTTAGGGCAATACACACTCAATAAATGTGAAATGAATTACTTTGTTGCACCTGAAATCAGTAATCAGTGCCTTTGAAAAAATGCTGCTGTAACAGCTCTCTGCATACACCCAAATGGTATTTTATGCTTTTACTCCCAATTATAGGCATTTCAGTCTACATTCTCTCTGACAGATGAATTTAGAAATCCATCTTCCTACCATCATGTCACCAAAAAGTTTGATATTAAAATATTTCTGGGCACCTGGGTGGCTTATGACTCTTGATTTCAGATCATGTCATGATTTCAGGGTTTGTGAGAGAGTAAGGTTTGTGGGCGTCTCTCTGCTCTCTGACCCTCCTCTGTGCGTGCACTCTTTCTCTCTCTCAAAAAATAAATAAGAAAACTTAGAAAGAAAACAAAGAAAGGTTTCATTGTTTCTTCTGAATTGACAATGAAAAAGGTACTGACAACCCCAGGAGGAAATGCCACCTTACCAAAGTTCTAACGGTACAGAGGATGATGATCAAGCAATGGGTCTTGACAATTTCTCTTTTTTGTTGTACCCAAAAGATCCTGCAAACCTGTTTCCAGCTGATAGTGGGCCACCATAATTCCTAGGTAGTATCTTTCTAATAAATGTTACAGATCAAAACTCTTGAGCTCAGGGGTGCCTGGGTGGCTCAGTCAGTTAAGCATCCGACTTTGGCTCAGGTCATGATCACACGGTTTGTGGGTTCAAGCCCCGCGTTGGGCTCTGTGCTGACAGCTCAGAGCCTGGAGCCTGTTTCAGATTCTGTTCTCCCTCTCTCTCTGTCCCTCCCCTACTCACGCTGTCTCTCTCTCAGAAATAAATAAAACTTTAAAAAAATTAAAAAAAAAAAAAACCTCTTGAGCTCAGACAGGACACTGCATATCTGCTACATGTTATGTAGTTCTAAATAACTCCAAAGAGAGTGTAGTCACTTTCTTTTGATCTCCTTGAATGCAAAAGACATACAAGATGTAAAATTGAACTTAATAAGAAAATTAACTCAGCAATACCAAATCAGGCTTCCAAATGACTTACTTTTTCCTGAAAGTAGTTTGCTGACAAGTTATAAATTTCCACAGTGCCATCTGTTCGTGAAACGGCCAATCTGTTTGACTGGTTATTGTAAGCCACACAGCGGATCCCTGATGGAACATAATTAAAGAAACGTACTCGATGGACCTTAAATTCACCCATTCCTGAGGGGGGTAGAGGAAAAAGAGTCATTATTGTCAAACGTTAACAGGAGTGTATCACCTGCATCATTCCTCGTTATTGTTGACAGCAGTATATTACATGTTATTATTATCACCATCCTGGATGAAAGAGTCCAACTGTACCTCACTAAGATTCACTTCTGAATATCTATCTAATGATGCTTTCACTCCCCCCGAAATAATCTATCAAACTATCTACAGAAGCTCAGGATACTTCAGCAAAAAAATTCAAAGATCAACACATAGAGCATCCCCCAGACTCCTAACAATCCTCCCGATTCCCTGAAGAGAGTACTCCGGGAAAGAAGAATGACAAAATACTGAACATAACCTCATTCTCTAATTGGGAGTGCACACTTTAAGGAAGGGAGGTACAACGAGATGACCGGCCGTATTCGAGTCAGAAACTAAGGTACTCCTGGTAAACACCACTAATACTCGCAAGAAACAAGAAAGATTGACAGCTTAAATCAGTCTCTCAAAGTCCGGTCCGCAGAATTTCTGCATCAGAACTATATGTAAGAATGGTTTTCAAAAAGGCAGGACTCTGGGTCCTACTCCATAGCTCCGGAATTCCTCTTAATTGAGAGAAGGTAGACTAGGAATCTGCATTTTAGCGAAAACTTTTAACTTTATAGCTCGCTAAGTTTCCAAATTACAGACTCAGCTAAGGTAGTGACTGACAGTGGGGCTCACGGGGCAAGCAGAACCCAGAGCTCCTCAAGGATGGATGAGCCAGGACTTAGTCTGGCATCTGTCAACTATCCCCTCCCCACCGCCGCAAACACACACACTCAGGGAAGACAGGGGCCGGCGCTGGCTCGCCTCTCACTCGTCTTCCTTCAACGTTAGGAACTCGCGGGCAGAACAGGCGCGTTCCGCCGGGCCCGGCCCAGCTAAGAGGGCGTCTGAAGTGCGCGCTAGAACTCCGCAGCCCCTTCCCTCTCCGGAAATCTACGGAGTAGCACCCACCCAGCCACGGCATACGGGGGACAGCGAGCTCCGCCGGCGTCGGCCAAGAGAAGGCCGCACACCCTCAAACTCCTTTCTCTCCCGCTGCTAAACATACCCCTTCCTCAACTCACCTACGGACTGGGGCTCGTCTCTCTCTACCGCGGCCCCACGTGCGCGCGCGCTCGCGTGCTCTGCCCCGGAAGTGCTCGCGGCGCAAGGCCGGAAGTGCGCAGGCAGTGCTCGCGGCGGCGGCGACGGCGGCGGGAGGTTCGGTTGTCGCCCGTTGGCCGCGCGGCGCCGCGCTCGGCGGCCGCCATTGCAGGTCAGGCCGCGGGCGGGGGGCGCGGGAGGCCGTGGGGAGTGAGGGCTGAGCCGGGGTTGGGGGCGAGGGTGCGAGGGAGCGGGAAGCTAGGGAGCTGGGGCCGGGTGGGGCGCGCGGCTCGAGGAGAAGAATGGCGAGCCGAGGGGCGGGGAGCGGCGGGAGGGGGAGGGGCGGCTGGGAAGGGGGAGGGGAGCAAGGAGAGCCGCGGAGAGGTGGGGGCGAACCCAGAGGGGCCCCCGGGGTGGGAGGGCCGGGAATTGTGGGGGAAGGGAGCGGTGTAGAGACGGGAGGCGGAGGGAAGGAAGGGAGCGAGCGGGGCGGAGCGAGAGAAGGGCGGAAAGGGTGGCCGAGCGCGGGCGGAGGACGGAGAAGGGGGCGGCGCGGGCCGGAACCTCGAGGTACGTGCGGGAAGGGGTTCTTCCCCGGGTGGGGAGGGAGTCCAGCACGCGAGGCTTGGCGGGAGCGGGGTGGAACTGGAACCCAAGAAGTAGCGGGAATATCAGAAAGCGGACTTGGTGTGGGGGGGTAGGACTATGAGGTTTGTTCGAGGGAACATGTTTAAGTCGCGGTGGGAGGGAAGCTGCTGGTAGAGGTAATTGGGAGGGTGGTTGGAAGGAAGAGTGATCCAGGTTCTTTGTAGGCGGAATGAGATTGAGGAAGAGTGGGGTGGGGTCCTGGAGTAGCTAAGTACTTCAAATTGAAGAAGGAACAGGGCACGATCTGGAGAATGAGAGTGGTAGAAGGACGTGTAGAGAGTAATTTTTGGGAGGAGGGTGGACGGTTTGGGAGATCACATCAGTGAGGGTTGTGGAGGAATGCAGTTTAAAGAATAGTCTCCTTGGGGGGTTAGGAGAAAGGGTTAATTAGGTTGCTAGGAGGTCCCAGCGAAAGTCTGGAGGAGAACTGGAGGGGGTTGGGGAAGAGAGGGGAAGCGGATCGAGAAGTCCCAGAAAGTGGGCGGGACTAGACATAGGAAGTGTTTGTAACTGAAGGGATGGGAGGGGGTCAGGGGTGATGGTGGAGAAAGTGGGAGCCGGTTGGGGGAGAATACCGGGTAGTGCAAGACTTAAGGCAGGACTAGAAAGAAGGGGCTTTGGGGTAGATAGGGGGTTATAGTAAGAGGAGGAAGGGTTCAGATGAGGCTGCAGAGTAGCAGAAGATGGAGAAAACTGGAGTAACTCAGATCGACTGAAGTCATCTTTTCCACCCATTGTCTACAAATACCAGTAATTGATTCCCTCCATCATGGGAATCCTAAAATGTGATGGGAAAGTACCACGTGTATGCATAGTATCCACATGTTTTTGAACACACTCTTCACTAATGAAAAGTTTGGAAGCATTCATTTCCACCCACCCTCCATAGCCCTTCTTTGGAGAGGAGCAAGCTTCTCATTTAGAAAACCGAATTTTAGCTTAATGATATAAGCCTGTCAAGAGACGAGATTTTCCCTTTGAAACTTAGACCATCCCCTTCAGTCACAAACCACAATGACACTTAATAAAAATAATCTGTATTCATTCATATATGAAAACTTACTGAATTGTTCGTTTGATGGAAAGACACAGAGAGAAATAGTCATCTTTAGAGAAAAGAAAAAAAAACCTTTCAGAACTTAATCCTTGAAGCAGTTGGGTGAGCCCTGACTGTCCTGTTTGAATTGTTCTCACATTATGTAAACTTGGTTTTACTCTGATAACCTGCTGCTTTTGTAGGATGCTTTAGTCCACTATAAACATTAATAATTGTATAGTATTAAGACATTATTTTGGACATATAGAAAGAAAATGCCACGTTGCCCCCCCGTGTAATAGTTTGACCCTAAAGGCTTACCATGTCTTAGTCACTGTTCTGAGGATTTTCTATTCATAACCTTATTACATTTTTCACAACAATCCTTTGAGACAGGTTCTTTCTTATGCCCCGTTTATTGGTGGGGAAATTGAAACTTAAAAGATTAGATTACTCCCATGCATACATAAAGTAAGTGACAGAATCCAGATCAGACAACTTGAGTTCTCACAGCATTCCTAAACAAAGAACAGTCCTGGGGCTAAATAAAAGCTCAGTAAATGCTAACTGTTGGCCTAGCAATTTGAAAACTTTTTGTGTCATGTATTTAATTTTTTAAAATAAAAAAAAATTTTATATTAAGAATTATAATGCCTTTATTCCCTATCTTAAAAAAAACAAAATACAAGATGCATTAAAAGTTTGTAATGAGAATTTATAAAATACTACTTAGCTCTAGTAAAATTAATAATTTGCAATTACCATTGAGTCCTCTTATTTGGGTAAAAGCCATATGTTCTGTTCAGTTGAATCCATACCATACTTTGTTCTACCACATTATATTCTGGGGGCAGTTAACCATCATGAGGCTCATTGCTCATTCATTCAGTTCTCGGTAAGACATCAGTAATATTTTAAAACAATAACAATTCAGAAAGCAAAGTATAAGAAACTTCAGTTTTGTTGAAGATTAAAATGAATCTGTGACAGAGAATGTCCTCTCCTTTTGGCTCTAAATTTTGCTTTCTAATTTTTGAATCCTGGAAGTGACATTGAGTAGATCTCCAGAGATTTCAAAAATCTAAATTTGAGCGATTGAATACGATACAAAGGCTTGTTTATAACTACCTACCCCACAGATGTAATGGCTGCTTGGGCTGCAAGTTGTGTAGGTTACTTTGCGTGTTGCAGACATGAGAAAGGCTAATATTTGTAAAACAATCAAGTGATGCAGAAGTACTGTATTCTAGGGGCTGTGGGAGAAGACTGCTGGAGAGGCCTTATTGTGGAGGGGTTAAGGTTCACATCCCAGCTCTACCACTCACTAGCTGCGTGACCAGTTACTTAACCGTTCGTTTCTCTGAGCACGTTTCTTCATCTATAAAATGGGAATAAGTGATTACATCATTAGGGTTGTTTTCACAGTGAAATGAGAAAATCAGACAAGTGTCCACAAAAGTTTAGCCATGGGAGAAATGAAGCTTTCTGTATCATAATGCCTGGATTTTTCTTCCTTAAACTGTTTGCACTCTGATTTTTCAGGATTTTAATAATAACTTTGACAGTAATTAAGTTCAGATAGAGGTGGAAGTCAGTTAAATAAGGTATATACCAGATTGGTCTGGTTCCAGTTAAATCTTTTGAATTTTGGGTAGAGCTCCATTTTAGCTCTGGATTGGTTTTGAGAATGCTGGTTCCTTTGCTGCACTCTAGTTTGTTCAGGGGTCTCAAAGTTATCTGGGCCACTGTTCTGAGAAGCAATAGTGTATTGATTTTACCCAGGATCTCCAGACTAGCTCCATGTCTTAAGACAAGGGATGATCTGGGGCAGGCCATTTCTAGAAATTTTTAAACCCCAATTTTTTCCCCCTCCAAGGGAAAAAATTGAGTTAATTAGAATGTACATAGTGCTTTTAAAAAGTTTCTTTTATGGAGTTCAAGTCACTTGACTAAGTTAGGAATATAGAATTATGTACTGTTTATTTAGCTATATGAAAGCCCAGAAAAATTAAGCAGAAAGAAATATCCCCTTTTTTGAGATATGGGTGTGGGGGAGAGTTAAAATAATTCATTTCAGGGGAAAGAAGTTGGGTTTTCTCCTCACTTTGCCATCTCTCCAGGTCCGCACTCTAGTTGTAGCCTATGAGACTCGACTCTGAAGTACAATGAATTAAACGTCTTTTTTTTTTTTTAAATGTTTTATTTATTTCTAGGAGACAGAGAGAGAGAGACAGCATGAGCAGGGGAGGGTCAGAGAGAGAGGGAGTCACAGACTGAAACAGGCTACAGGCTCTGAGCTGGCAGTCAGCACAGAGCCCGACGCGGGGCTCGAACCCACGAACCGAGAGATCATGACCTAAGCGAAAGTCGGACGCTTAACCGACTAAGCCACCCAGGCGCCCCGAATTAAACGTCTTTTAAAAATGACAACACAAATTTCTCCTTGGCTCTACAGTTCCAAATATTGTCAGCTTAGAATTATTATTCTTAAACCAAAGTAAGTTAGTTGGTCCTAGCCAGATCTGGGATTAAACTCAAGACTTTTGAGAGAGAGGTGCCAAGCAGGCTCTTCCATTGACTCCTTTTAGTTTCATGATTTGCTAGAGTGTATTCTTTAGTCTGTGTTTTCAGGTGTTGTTTTTGATAAATCTGCAATTTCTACGCTGTTTTAAAACAAACATGTAGAAATTGTTCTAGTTGTCTTTATTGCTGGAATTAGTTGAAACTGAAGACTTAGAATTTTTTTTTTTTTGCTATACAGAAAATACTTCTTGTAATGTTACATCTGTTATTACCAGTAGGTTTTGATTTGCATTCCATTTCTTCACCTCTTTGTTTTCCTACTACCTGCCTGTTGTCAAGGGTATAGGGACAGATTGGGCTGCATGTTCTCAGATCCTTTTTAGACAACTCTGCATTAAGTGAAATGCACATTCCCTGTTGTCTCCATCAAGTGTGTCCTCTGTGAAGTTCCAGGTATATCTACTCTGACCCTGCGAACAGTTGCAGAGAAGAGTAATCTCAAGGAGCAAGAAAAGGAATAATAAAATTCAGACTATTAAAAAAAATTTTTTAATATTTATTTTGAGAGAGAGAAAGTATGCAGGGGAGGAGAGAGAGAAACCCTATCAGTGCAGAGCCTGACTTTAGGCTCGATCCCCCGAACCTCCAGATCATGGCCTGAGCCAAAATCAGGAGTCTGATGTTCCAACTGACTGAGCTACCCAGAGCCTCCCCCCCCCCGCCTTTTTTTCCCCCCTGAGAGAGAGTGTGAGTCGAGGGGAGAGAGAAAGAATCTTAGGCTCCAAGCTCAGCACAGAGCCTGACACGGGGCTCAGTCAACCCTGGGATGATGACCTGAGCCAAAATCAAGAGTCCAACTGAGCTATCCAGGCACCCTGTGATAGGCTATTTTAAAGTAGAATTTTAAGGGGTACTTGAGTGGCTTAGTCAAGTGTCCAACTCTTGTTGACTCAGGTCATGATCTCACGATTATGTGGGTTTGAGCCCTGCATTGGGCTCTGCTGGCAGCGTGGGCCTGCTTGGAATTCTTTTTCTCACCCTCCCTCTGTCCCTTCCCTGCTCACCCTGTCTCTGTCTCTCTCAAAAATAAATTCTTTTAAAAAGTAGAATTTTAAAATTTGCTAAAGGAATGTCCTCTCCTACATTTTTACTAACTTGGTAAATACACCCTCGTACACATAAATGTAGCCAGGCCAATCCACAGGTTCCTATGAGCTAACTCCTATAAGAGGGAATGAGCTTCATTGCTCTTCATATCTGCAGCATCCCAGTAGGTCTAGCACAAGTTTTTACCAGCCCAACTAGGTACAGAAGCAGGGTGGGGAAGATGGGGAAGTTGTAGGCCATGGAATTTTTCTTTTCAGGAGCTTTGCTAGATGTCTGCTACTGTCAGGAAATCTACTGAGGCAGGGCTTCCTACATAAGTGGATGAAGCTGTGTGTGCTTGGAAGTACCAGGGATTAGTATGCAGGTACAGCTATGCCAGCCCAGCTATCGGGAATCTATTTTCCTTTGCCCACTCAGGCTACTGTTGTGAATTCCTGTGCTAACAGGAAACTGCTCAGGAAATGTGGAATGCACTGAAAATATTCCTGCATCCCCCTTAAACAGCCCATATATTACTCATCTCAAACATGCTTCCAAAGGCCTTAAAGATTGATTTCCTTTCTTGCCATGGTCTTCCTAGAACCTCTGTATCTGTGAACACATAATTGCTTCTCTGTAACGAGCTATATTTTATTATAACTATACCCATCAAGTAACATGTAGTGCATTATCAGGCATCAAAAGCTTAAGTTATAAGAAACCTTTAATCTGTATTCATTTATTAACCTTTAGAAACTTTCCAACTTCAATTTCTAGTTATTAAGTCTTTTTTGATTCATGGCTAAAGTATACTTACTATTCTCTAAATTACAGTCAAAATTATAGTGTGGAAATACTGATGTATTTTTTTTCCATTCTCTAAGAAAAGTAGTTATTTGTCTTTAAGGCATTTTTGTATATATATGGTCTTCACAGTAGTTTAATGAGTCACATAATCTAGATGTATCCCTAGAGTCATTAAGTGACTTGTGTATGATGATGCTTCAGTGAAGAGTACCTACACTTTAAAGGCTGGGATGTGACTTTAGGTCTTCTGATTTTAAATTGCAATCCTTTCTCCTTAGAGAAAGAAACCTTAGAGGAATTTTAAAAGTTCTTTTGGTTGTTGGTGGTAGTGGTAGGGCCTCCTTATCTTGTCACAAGACATTTGCCCTTGAGCCTAGTGTATTTGTTCTCCAGCAGGGCCACACTGTGCTACTGCAGAAAGTCTGTTATGTTCAGAGATTCTTTCTTGATTCCCCATTGCCCTTCTGACTTTCTCTTTTATGCGTGCATTGCCTGCCTGGTGCTTTGCTGCCTTTTCATTCTCACTGGTACTTGGATTTTTCCTTTGGGAGCATATTGATTGTGGTGAGTGTAGTGTAGATAAAGTCAGGAGGCCTAGGTTCTTACGTGTGAATAGCATCTGACTCATAATAGAAATTCAATAAATATTAGCTACTGTTTATATTTGAATTTAAGACCAGTGAATTGACTGACCTTATGTTCCCAAAGTGTGTTTGGTGCTCAAGAGTAGAGAGGTTCTGCTGTCCTGGAAGGCTTTTGACAACATAGTTTTTCCTGAAGATCCAAAATGAAGATTAACATTATCAGTGAAGAAACCTGTTTCACTTTTTAATCTGGTGTTTACACGGGCTGGCTTCGGCAACACATGTGAATCTTGTGTTTGCTAACCTCGAGCACAGTTACACCCGTTCACCTGCAGTACTGCCGTTGGTAAACACTAGACTAATAACTTTCCACTAAGTTCTATCAATTCATTAAAAAGACTTACATAGAACCCATAGTTTAGATCCCCCGTCCCCTAACCCCCCGTGGATTTATGCTTCCTAGAAAGACAAGTGACATTTGTTTCAGGCACAGATGTTCATTTTAACCCATTCTTTTAGAGTACCACAAACTTGCCACCAGGTGGTACTGTTGTATAAAAGGAAAGTTGATGGAGTGTCAGGGTGTTTTAGGACCTAAGTGAAAGATGGTCAAAGCATATGATGAGAGTCATGTTGGAAATCAGCTTACCATTTACTACAGTCTGAAGGACTTTTTTGTTTCTTGGCTTTTGTTAAAGGAGGTCCTTTGAACCTTGAAATATAACCAGAGTGTTAGACATGAAGTTTATATCATTACCAAAAGAAAACGTAAAGTCTAAATGAATTCTTTTTTTTTTTTTTAATTTTTTTTTTATTTATTGCTAGGAGAGAGAGAGACAGCGTGAGCAGGGGAGAGTCAGAGAGAGAGGGAGTCACAGACTGAAACAGGCTTCAGGCTCCGAGCTGGCAGTCAGCACAGAGCCCGACACGGGGCTCGAACCCACGAACCGCGAGATCATGACCTAAGCGAAAGTCGGATGCTTAACCGACTAAGCCACCCAGGCGCCCCAAGTCTAAATGAATTCTTTAGTTTCTTAAGAAACATGCAGGATAGGGATGCCTCAGTAGATTAAGTGTCTGACTTTAAGCTCAGGTCATGATCTCGTATTCATAAGTTCGGATCCTGCATCGGGCAGACTCTCTGCTGTCAGCACAAGGCCCTCTTTTGATCCTGTCTCCCTCTTTCTTCCCCCCCCCACTCCACTCTGTCTCTCAAAAATAAAAATTAAAAGAAGAAACAAACCAGAACATCCTTGAGAAAGGCAAGTTAGCGTAGTGGTCAGCAGTATGGGCTCTAGTGTATGTTTGGGTTCAAATTCTGGCTCTTTGACTACTAAATATGTGTCCTTGAACACAGTTATAATACGTGTTAACTTTCCATATGATTGTTGACCCTTGGTGATGGTGATCTTAAGCAACGTTACATGTACAGTGTCAAGTCAAAAATATTTACATCTTAAAAGAGTTGTTAGAGGAATGAAGTAAAATTTGTCTAAGGCGCTGAGAAAAATGCCTCACACATAGTATATAATAAATATTAGCTATCGTTACTATTGTCCTAAATTTTTTTTTCTCCACAGCTTATTTTCAGTTGCTTTTTAAAGACGGGAAGCTCATGGTGCAAATTATTATTTCCAGGTGAGTACATTTTGCGACTTAATTTATTTAGCTTGAATGGTTAGGATTCTTTAGGTTTGACATTTTCCTGAAAGAATCGGGGTCCTCAGGTGCATCTTGCACACATTCTTACATTTCATTCTCTAGTTCAGTGCCCGGCACTGCCTAATTTTTCCAAGAACTTATGCTCAACAAAGAGTTCCTTTGGGCCTTGAATGGTGGTGTAGGACACTATTCATCCTTCACCCCTCAAAAATATTGTAACCGCCAGCCCTTTGCTTGCAGTGCTGGGGCTGGAGGCCTGGCAGAATGGGTGCTGATGGAGCTACAGGGGGAGATCGAGGCTCGCTACAGCACTGGATTAGCTGGAAACCTCCTGGGAGACCTACATTACACCACTGAGGTGAGGGGACTTTTCTTTCCCTGCCTAATGCCTCAGGAAAGCAAGCTACACCAAGGTGGTGCTCCCAGGACCCAGAGTGAGGACTGCCCTCAGGTTTGTTATTCGAGGTCTAGCTAATCTAATCTATCTGCTTGTTCTCCCCCAATCCCTGCAATAGCAGGGAAATTTAGCTTTGGGCAATCTGGAAAAGTCACAGTTCTAAAAAGTGGAAATTCTCTTACCTGGGGTTAGAAAGAGTAAAAAGGGCATGAGGGTGGTTCCCTGGTATGGCTCTTCAGCATTGTTAGAGCCAAACCAGGGAGTGGAGGTCCCAGCGTTGCCTGCCAAGAGCATCCGTAGAAGGCACCTTAGTGTTATGACCTTACCCTGAATCTTAGGCATTTCATTCTTGTTCTGCTAAAGGGAATCCCTGTGCTGATCGTGGGGCATCATATCCTGTATGGAAAAATCATCCATCTGGAGAAACCTTTTGCCGTCCTTGTCAAACACACTCCTGGGGAGCAGGACTGTGATGAGCTTGGCTGCAAGACTGGCACCCGGTACCTGGTGACAGCACTCATCAAAAACAAGATCCTTTTCAAAACTCGTCCCAAGCCCATTATCACCAACGTCCCCAAGAAAGTATGAAAGAACCCCGGATTTTCCCTAGAGAGCGACCAACTCCTTGGACTCGTGCTCAGTTGCCACCTCGAGGACGGCTCGACGGTTCCTTGGGACCACAGGGGGGTCCTGTTCTAAACACAGGCCACCCGCTGGGCATGAACTCTGATCCCTTCCTTATGGCAACTGGTTCTCTTGGTGGAAATCTGGCCCCATTTCCAAGGAACCCATCACCTTTTCCAACTTCATCAGGCTCATTGGCTTCAAATCCAGCACCTTTCCCTGCTGGTGCTCGTGACCCAGGCATGGCTTCTTTTCCAAGAGGGATAAATCCCACTGGCACAGGTGCAGTTTCTTTCCCAAGGCCTGGTGGTCTCTTGGGCCCAGGTCCGGGCCCAGGCCCAGGCCCATCTCTAAACCCGAGGGCAGGGACTCTTCCAGGCCCAGGGCCTCTGTCTAATCCAAGGTTAGGGGGTCTCCCTGGGCCAGGTCCAATGCCCAACCCAAGGGCAGGTGGTCTCCTGGGAACAGGTCCTGACCCCAGAAGTGGCGGCCCATTGGGCCCTGGATCTGGGCCCAGCCTGAGAGCAGGGGTCCTGTTGCCTTCTGGGAACGGTCCTCCTAATCCTAGGCCCGTTGGCCTGGGACCAGGACCAAGTCCCAATCTGAGATCAGGCTTCAGTGGTGCAAACCCTGCCCCAAGATCAGGTTTGTTTCCAGGCCCCGGCCTTGGGCCCAACCCAAGAGCAAATAGCCTGGGCCCAGGCCTTGGGCCCAACCCTAGGGCAGGTGGCCTGGGACCAGGCCCAAATCTGGACACCAGAGCAGGTGGCCTCCTGGGCACAGGATCTGGTCTTAATTTAAGGATGGCTGGACCTCAAGGCCTAGATCTTGCCCCCATTCTAAGAGCAGCAGGTCTCTTGGGAGCAAATTCAGCTGCTTTCTCACAGGCTTCTGGAAACATGGGCACAAGCCCATCCTCTATGGCAAGAGTACCTGGCCCCATAGGCCCAAACTCGGGTCCTGGCTCTCGGGGAATTGGCCTTCCAGGGCCAAATCCATCTCCCATGTCCAGAGCTCCTGGCCCCATAGGCCCTAATTCAGCTCATTTTTCAAGGCCGGCTGGGCCCATGGGGGTAAATGCCAATCCCTTTCCAAGGGGGACTGGTTCAGGGGGACTGAATCCAGCTGCCTTTTCTCAGACTTCTGGCACATTGGCTTCAAATCCAGCTACCTTCCAGAGGTCTGCTGGTCTCCAGGGCTCAAGTCCAGCAATTTTCCCAAGAACCTCTGGGCCACTAGGTCCCAACCCAGCTAACTTCCCAAGGGCCAGTGGCTTGCAGGGTCCAAGTCCTGCTGCCTTCCCAAGGTCTACTGGCCCATTAGGCCCTGGTCAGGTTACTTTCCCCAGGTCAGCTCCTGGGCCCCTTGGCTCTTCTCCATCAGGCCCTGTGGGTATCAACCCAGCACCTTTTGCAAGGCCAAGTGGGACCCTGGGTCTAAACCCAGCTTCCTTTCCAAGGATGAATGGCCCTGTAAGCAAGACTTTGGTCCCATTTCCTAGAGTGGGGAACCTCCCTGGCACAAACCCAGCTGCTTTCCCCAGACCAGGGGGTCCTATGGCTGCAATGTACCCAAATGGAATGTTACCCCCTTAAACACCTTTTCTCTCCAGGACCACTCCTTTTTCCAAGCACTGTGGTTCTGAGAAGGAGCTGTGTTTTAGGTAAAAGGGTAGATAATGGAGCTACAGTCTGAAGTACGTAGCTGGGGCTCAAGTTCAAATGAGCCTTTTTCCCCCTCTGCTTCTTTCTTGACTGAAGGTGAAATGTTACTTGTGAGAGATGGACTACGGCAGGTGGGAATGATCCTGACCTTGAGAGAAAGGATCTCCAGCCCTCCAGAAGCCTGCTGTGCTTTTGTCCCACAGCTCTCTGCCCCTTGTTTCTTACTAGTTTCTTGAGTTGTTCTTGTGGACTTTTCCTCAGGGATACGTTGGCCTGTAGGTCCCAACTCATGTGTAGTCCTCTGCTCACCACTGGAGAATCAGCTCACTGCTCTCTAGAACTGTTGCATTGGTGAACGGACCATGCTTCAGGAGCTCTGCCCTGGGCAGCTTGGACCTGGTCATCCTCTACTGCCATACCTTTCCCTGAGGGCTTGAACACAGAACAGGGAGGTGGGCAACCTCTTCAAAGACCCACCAAATACAATTTCAGCTTGATTAACTGGGCCTACAACTTCCTTCTCTTGGGACTCAGAGGAGGCCAGAATCAAGGCCCCACCGCTCACCTAATTCCCTCTCCACTAGTACCCCCGATCAAAGAACCTCAAAATTTAAACTGACGTCAGTGGGAATATGGGAACTGGGGTAGGGGGTGGGGGGGTGAAGGGGAGAAATCACTGTGCTTCGTTCAGCCTGAGGTGAAAGGATGGTTGGTGTTTTTCCTGCATTGTATCTTTTCTTACTGTTTCTTTAATAAATGGGATGTGAGGGCTGCCGATGTCACTCCATTGAGTTACCTAGTCACACAGGAAAGGAATTTTACCCATTGCTTTTCATTGTTTTAGCTTGGCCACAGTCCTATATTATCTGCCAGATAAAATGCTGTCACTCAAGGAGAAAGCCTTGACCTTTACCTTAGCTAGGACTCCCTTGACTGCCAGTGATTTCCCCAGAGACCTTGCACAACCTTCAACAATAAAAGTTAGGCCATCAGGGGCGCCTGGGTGGCTTAGTCGGTTAAGCGTCCGACTTTCGCTTAGGTCATGATCTCGCGGTTCGTGGGTTCGAGCCCCGCGTCGGGCTCTGTGCTGACTGCAAGCTCAGAGCCTGGAGCCTGTTTCAGCCTGTTACTCCCTCTCTCTCTG
>NW_024080649.1:2603234-2796977 GCF_003009895.1 Hyaena hyaena | reverse complement strand
CCCCCCCCCCCCCCCCCCCCCCCCCCCGCAAAGGCAGAGAGAAATCAAAGGACTTCAGGGATGTGAGAGAGAAAGCAAGAACCTTAGGATTTAGGAACCAATTCCATCTCTGAGTATGGTTTCTGGAAAGAAGCAAATGCAATTATGACTGTCCACAACTTGGCTGGAAGAACTCCCTGGAGAAGCCACTGAAGAGAATAGTTTCAAAGATGACCAGCTTGGATTTGAGGCTTCACTTAGGGAACAATGAAAAGGTTTTCACTGGACATGATTGTCAAGAACTGTAGCCTGAAAGTCATGCACGTTACCCAGCTGCTAAGGAATCAGTACAAGCATTTCCAAGATTGTAGCTAATTTGCTCAGAGGCTCCTAATCATTTTTTCCCCACTTGAGGAGAACAGGGTTGCTTATTTCAGAGGGGCCTATGAAAGTTCAGACTCTGCTTCAGTTGCTACCTTGAAAAACTTAACCAGTGAGAAGGAAGGTGGAAGAGGTGACTTGCATCACCTTGAAGAAAAAGCCAAGTGAGGAGGCCGACTTAGATTCAGAGCGGAGTTTGAGAGGAATTCAGGAGCATACACGGTCAAGTACTCAAGACCTCACTTCTTTTCTGAGCATGTTGGGGGTTTAATCTTCCTGGTAGATGACCAAAACCTTTCTTCTCCCCAGCAGAGATGACAGGCAAGTTTATCTAAATGTCAGGCAGTTTTCAGGTGAGATACATTCAGCCTAAGGCTCCCATATAGCCCAGGGCCTTTAGCACCACCACCAATCTTTGTTCCTCCTGGTAAACTTTCATTTTTAACATTATGTATATATACACACTTAAAAGCAGTTCAGTGCTAACTCTTTGCTTGTTTGGCTCATCCTTGGGATGTTGAGATGTGGAATGGAGTATGTCACATGATCAAGCACCATTCCTGGACCCTGTTTTCTGATGCCCAAAGATCAGGCTTCTGGGCCTTTTATCAGGCACAATCGTATTGCATTGATAGCTAGATTTGGGGGTGAGGGTGGGGGACACATTACTAGCCAGCCCAGATCTCTCAAATTCTCCCACCACCTCTGGTGGTGTTCAGATGGGCTAAGAGAACTCCTTCCCATAGGCTGTCATTGCCCACTTACCTATCAGAAGTTGCCACTGATGGGAACAAATTGGTTTAGCACACTTCTGGGTTCCTTTGGATCCCCGGGGGAGGAAGTGGGATCTTTCCCAGAGGCCAGCAGACAGGTGGCATGCAAACAGGTCACCCCTTGAGCTGGAAAGGTGTTGCCTCTAAGCAGAACTGCCCCAGACCATAGTTCAGTCACCATTCTTTGCACTTCAGATTTGTCCTTTGGACTGTTAACGAACTAAAACAGCACTACCACTTCCCTCCCACCCCATCTTTTCTCTTCCATTCCCCTTCCCTCCCTTACCCATTGCACTTTTCCCACTCCGCTTGGGGGCTGTGTCACACCTCAGCATAAGCTAAGCTATACTGCTCTGGCTTCTTCCCACATCGCCGGGCAATGATGGCCAGATACAACATGAGGAGGGCCACCCAGTAGCAGCCATACAGGATGGCCCCAGAGACCAGGAACGCCAGCTCTGTCTCACTGAACAGATCCTGGCAATATGCTGTGTAGGCCAGTCCCCCTAGAAGGACTGCCACCCAGATGGACACAGGGATGAGGCCAATGAAGTTCACCACAATGGTTTTTCGGCCAGAGGTGCCCCAGCCAGACTTGTTGATGGTAGCGATGGCAAAGATCTTGGCTGGCAGGAGGCTGGACATATACAGAAGGGAATAGAGGGACATGAAGATCATTTCTGCATTGCCCCGAAGGAAGCAGGCATAGGTAGCCTTGATAATGCCCACCAGCTGCACTGTCAGCAAGAAGAGGAGAATATTCCAGATGCGGCCTCGGTAGAAAAGCTGTATGACCGTGGCAATGAGAAAGAAGGGGAAGAAACCTGTGACCACCGATTCGTAGGTCATCCAGAGGTGGTGCTTATGGAACCACAGAGAGTTGTAGAGCCACTCTCGGAAGTAAGACTTGCTCCAGCGGGTCTGCTGGTTGAGCCACCGGAGGTACTTGGTGGGAGTCTCTGTGAGGCACTTGGAGCGCGCTGTATACTTAGTCCGGTAGCCAAGGCTCAGGACTCGGTTGGTGAGGTGGCGGTCATCTCCAAAGCTGCACTTGCTGCCTAGGAACTTCTGATGGTACCAGTCCTCCAAGAATTGCTGGAGGAGGCTGTTGCGGTACATGCCCAAAGGCCCACTAATACACTGCACACAGCCGAAGTAGGACTGGCAGGCCCGCTCCACGTTGAAGGCCATCCAGTACCGCACACTGCTCAGGAAGGAGATCCACGAGTCATACTTGTTGAGGATCTGCAAGGGAACCGGAGATGCTGGGCCTCCTCACCTGAGGACATGAGCCCCAGGAGACAGACACCAGAAACCATGAAGCCTCCTTACCCTGAGTTCTGAATGCCATTGCTCAAATTCCTGGCTCTCAGTCCTAACCCAGCCAGAGCTAGAAACCTAAGGAGCCAACGACACCCAGTCATTCTCACTGTCATGTGCACGGACTAGCCCAGTGAAATTGCTCTAGCAGTTAAAGCCACCTTCAATCTCAGAAAAGCCACCTTCAATCTCAGAAAACAACCTGGACAGTGACAGAAGAGCCTGAGAAAGATGCAGCCTATCACCCCAGCCACCTCCCCTGACCCTTCTGCACTTGGAAAGCTTCTCGGGAAGACTTGGTGTGTTACCGGCAGTACCCTCTGGAAGATCTGGCCCCCTATTCTTAACTATACTGGCCCGTTCTTAACCATTCAGGGCAACTTCCTTAAGAACAAGGGTTTTCTCAAGGGTCAAACTTTGGAGGTGCTTGCTGCACCAATGCCCAAAAAAGCAGCACCCTCTGTGATCAGTAGCCTCAGGATACTGAGCCCCTCCTAGCAGCAGAGGCTCTACATACCTTAGTGGTTCTCTTCCCTGGGTTGAAAAAGAGCAGGATAGGGATTGGGTAGCAAGTGAGCCCTTTGCTACGTGTGACAACTGCCAAAGAAGAACCCTCCCCCCCCCCCCACTTCCAAAATACTAGACAGTCAGGATGCTCATTTTCCAGGCATATTCATTGCATTAGAAAGCAGAAAGTCTAGGCCCCACCCCCCAGGAATCCCTGATTACTTCTTACTTGTACATCTCCTCCAACTCCCCCTACTTGGGGGTCCTCCTCTAGTACTCGAAGCATCTCGATGGTGCAGGCTGGATCCAGCACAGTGTCAGAGTCACAAACCTGTAGAAAGGGAAGTGCATTCAGCGCATTTCGACCTGAGGCCTGTGATATACCACATGCTGCTCAGTGCTGAAGGGACATAACCACCTCTCCTACCACTAGCAGAGATCTAGGGAATAACAAAAAGAAGGAGAAGGAGAGTTTAGATACCAGGTTTGACAGCCACTGTGCTGAGAGACAAACCCAGAAGACTCGGTGCCAGGCCCGGAAAGGGAGAAAGGCTTAGCACTGGGCAAATGTTGAGCTTCTACAGAGCCAGGCTCCACAAAAATGGTCACAAAACATTGCCCCGGAGTCCCTGGGGAAAAAGGAGGAACACATTTTGAAATCAGATGACAGTACAGTAGCTAGGCCAGGGCAGGCAGACACTCCACATTAGGCCAAGAAAAGGCTCTTGCCAGAGGCTCCTGCCCACAGCGCTCTCCTAGGATTCTTAACGAGCTCCTCCCAGTTTCAGCCTCCGGCTTTGGGACAGCCTGCAGCCCATGTGCAGGATGCACCTACCCACGCATAGGCCCCCCCCACTCATATGGCTGTGAGGCCTTCTGTGCTGCTTCAGCCAAGTCACGGAGATCAGGGCACAGTTTGAGGGCTGTCCTCACCTGCGTTCTCTGTGAAGCCGGAGCTGGAGTCTGGTGCCTTATGCCACTTGGCCATCCTGACAGAGCAGCTGGACTTTACTCTGGAGGAGCATGGAGGCTGGCAGCTGCTGCCTCCAACCAGAGCCTAGGTCAAATCCTGCCCACTTGTCCACCTTCCCTACGGGGACTCATGCTCTGATTCTAACAGGTTGCTCCGTTCGTTATTAGTTGAACCTGAGCTGTGAACTCTCATCTGGGTGGCTGGCTCCTTGACTATTTTTCTAGAAAATTAATAGAGCCCAGATAACCACTGGCAGAACAACAGAGCAAGGAACAATACCCACAGATGAGCCTACACTCTGCTTTGCAAAAGCCTAAAATCCTTTTACTAAAGTTGCTAACCTTGCAGGAAGGGGGCTCCCCCCCCCCCCAAAGCCTGCTGGAGGACATGGTGGCTACAGACAAGCAGCTAAAGGTGGAGGGGGATCCTGGCAGAGCCATCACATCTGCTCCCTCCTGCCTCCCCACCAACCTCTGCCGGGCTCCCAGCGCTTCCTCAGCCTACAGGCCAAGCTTTCCAGGGTTGTGGGGTTCGGGGTTCAAGACTGCTTCCTCCCCTGAGCCTAATCCATTCTTCTTGCTGCTCAGCTTCCTTCACTCCAGGGAGGTCTTTCCAGCAGAGCAGGGTTAGGGTAGTTAGAGCTCCTGGCTGCCTGGGTTTCCCCACTGGCTGAAGCAGGGCTGTGTCCCTCAGGGAAAGACCCACCCGTAGCAGGGCTGTTGGAAGACAGGCTGGAATCCACCAAACGTGACGGAAGCCAAGGGTACCCCAGGCAGTGAGCCCAGAGCCATAAAGGGAAAGGCAGCCTCAGGTGTGTGAGCCTGTTTGCCAGTCCACCAGAACACACAAGTAATGCTCAGTCAAGGAAGATGTGTGGCAGGTTTTGGGGAATTCTGTGCTTCAAGGGAGCAGATGACAGTGTCCCAGGGGCTTTTCCTGTGCCCTCCGAGTCTCCAGGAAAGCTTCAGAGGCCCCTTGACCCTAGATGAACCATAGAATCAAATGCCTCAACATCCTTCCCTACAAGGCCAAGGAGGTCGTTGGGCCTAGGAAGACAAAAAAGGATGCAAATTTCAAAAAAGCCAAAACCAAAATGTCTGTGGCAAGCTAATTTTAGGTGGGTACCGCACAGAGCATTTCAATATTAGGGTCCTCAACATGCTGTCCTCAAGACTGGGTTGGTACATATGAGGGCTGCCATGACAGTCGCTATTTATTCAAGTGGTGTGCGAAACCCTGTGGCATGTGCAGAGAAGGAATCCAACAGAGAAACAGACGGTGTAGATGCTAGACCAAAACTCTGGGGTTCTGGGTGCAGTTTCTACTTGGTACTGAAATGTGAGCTTTCAATCAGTTCTTTCTAGGTTTTGTTATTTGAAAATTGGAGCTATGTAAACTGTGTCAACCTAATAAAATTTTCGGACTCACGTCAATGACAGTTTTGACTGGAAGCTAGGCTGGATCTGTTCAGGGTCCCGGCCTGCTGAGACTGCTGGAGGACTAAGCTGGGGGGTGACTCACTGCCACCTCACAAACGCAAATTTGACCCTGGGTAGAGGAAGACTTTTGGCCCATAACTAAAAATACCTGAGGGCTTTGGAGCAGGATTTCTTTTACTCTTTGCCACACCTTCTTATGGAGAGACTCATCTCCACGTTACCAGTGGCGAGGCAGTGTAGCCCAACAGATAAGGGCAGACTTGAGACAAACTGCCTAGGTTCAAATCCTGTCTTTGCACCTTAGTGCTGTGTGAGATTAGGCAAGTTACTTAACCTCCCTGTGCTTCAGGTTCACCTTCTGTGGGTGAAATAATAATAGTACTTATCCTCTAGGAATACTAGGAGGATTAAAAGAACTGTGTATGAAGCTCCTAAAACTGTGTGTGGTATGAAGTAAATGGCGTATGCCGATTTGCTCTGATTAGAAATGTGATACGAGTCCAGAGACCTGACCAAAGTCACAGAGCTAAGTAACAGAAGAACCAGGATTCCATCCCAGGTCTTTTTGACCCCAGGACTGCTGACCCTATCAGCATCTGTCCTTCTAAAGTGCAGAGGAGGGGTGTGCACAGGCCAAGAGACCTAAACTGGACCTAACATCCCTGGACAGGAGGCCCAGCTGGCTGGACATCTGCATGCTTCAGGGAAGGCACCCTTACCTGAATGTAGTCCACCGAATCGCCAAGAGCCTTGAACGCCGTGTACATGACCTCTCGCTTGCCTCCCCATTTCTGCATGATGCAGGAGAAGGTGCTGGTTCTCACCACATTCCGCACACGTTCCATGCCCTCCTGCAGGCTGGCCTCCGTCTCCCCTTCACCCGCCTCATGGAAGTTGCTGCGCCACACAAAGAAGCCAGCTTGCTCGGTGCCGCCAAGCACCTCATGGAAGATGTCCAGCATGTAGGCGTCCTCCTGGCGATTGCCATCCACAACCATGACCACCTTGAGGTCAGGAAAGGCAATGCGCTGGGCAGAGCGCAGGCACTTGCGCAAGTAGTCAGGGTCCTCCTGGTACGCGGCGATGCACAGTGCCACCGAGCGCCTTGACGGGGAGGGGAGTTTCAGCGGCCGGCCTGCCCGCCGCATGCGCCGGTGCTCCAGGAAGGCAAACAGGCTCTGGATGAGCAGGTGCAGGCCCAGGATGGCACCGTACAGGCCGAAGGACAGGTAGTGCTTTTCCGTGTGAATGAACTGGTAGCCTGTCACATAAGCTGCCAGGATGCCACCTAGCACTGCCAGGGCAAACAGGCTGGTGCCCACCACACGCAGGGCTGTCGTCAGCTGCACCGGCATCTGGTGGGAGGAGGGAGGTGTGGAGTCAGGCAGAAGGCAGCCTTTCTAGTCCATGGGACTGGGGGCGTTTTCTCTGGGCCTGGCCCAGAACGGGGCAAATGATCCACTAATAAAAACCACTGCCACTGCCTGCACATGACTAAGCCTGTTTGTGCAACTCAGAAGCCAGACTACTGGGGTTCAAATCCCAGCTCTGTCACTTAATGTCTGTGTCACTGTGTTCTGCTCCTTAGTTTTAACTTCTCTGTAAAGTGTGGACTGCAGCTCTAACCTTGTAGCATCTTTAAGGGCTAAACAGATTACATATGTAAAGCATTCAGAGTAGCATCTATTATTGTTAGACAAACCAAAGCCAGAAAGAGCTAGGTGATCCCCACCTGGTGGACGGCGTTCTTGGGGTGTGCATGACCCAAAGCTCTTCTAGGCAAGCTTTTGTGGGGGGGAAGCCTGAGGCCAGAGGCTGCTCTGAGCACATGAGGGGCCTGAGGAGAGCAAAGAGGAGCATGGCTAGGGAGGTAGCCAGTGGCTGGGAGCTTCTACCTGCCCTGTACCCACTAGGGAACCACAAGTGGGAGGGGAAGTAAAGCACAACCACCAACGAGGCCCATGAAAAAGTAGGAGAGGCAACGAGGAGAAAGAGGAGGAAACATAAAGAGGTGGGGAGGCAGCTTCCCTTCTTGAAACAGCAAAATGAGAGAAAGTTTCCCTGTGTCCTCTGCTTTCTCACCTTTTTCTCATTTACTGGAGAGGCAGGAAAGAAAGGGCAAGCAACCAGGGAAAAGCAGACAAGGACAAAAAGGAAATGAGAGCTGGGGTGTGGACAGCTCTCCTGGAAGCCCAGCAGTCAGGGTGCTGAAGGGAACTGCAGCCACCACTGCAGCATCCTGGGAGGGGGGGCGGCCTGGGGAGCCCCATCCACTCGGTCCTAGTGCCCGCACGGCACCACTGTGCTCGGCCACAGGCCCTGCCACTCCTGGGGATGCTGCTGGCTTTGGTCTGTGCGAAGTCAGGGCTCCCAGCAGCGCCCCATTGGGAACAGCTGTGTTTTAATGAAAAGAGCCTAGGACTCAGCACCGGAAGACTTGTGCTTGAGACACAGCTCTGCCGCCTCCTGGCCGCCTGACCTTGCCCAAGTTGTCTGAGACTTGGTGTCCCCACTAAGAGGGATTCTAATGGTTTCTTGTGCCATAGGTCTCAGGTAAACAACCTCCCTGAAATTAGAAGCACTTGGAGCCCTGAAGGACTACTCTAGTGGGGAGGCTGACTTGGGGAAGTGGGGAAGGTCTGATGAGCACAGCTCCCCACTCTCCATTCAGATCCGCGCCTTCTCCCCATCTACTCTCTTTGCCACCTGCCTAATCTGGAGAATCCCATTTCCAACACCACCCACCCACCACAGACAACGGGGTCTCACTTCCAACCTTGTCCAACTCTGGTCTTATTGGAACCAACCCCTGAGCCCCACTCCCAACACAAACGCACCTTCTTGCCAGGGGAACAGTGTCTGTTCCCTTACCACCTGCCACATAGTATGGGTAAGGAGCTCGCAGCCATTGCCTCAATCTGTCCGAGATTCAGGCACCAGCAGTATTCCGGCAGCTGCGGTCCGGAAAGTGCTATTGGCAGCCTGGCCTCTTCGGGAAGCGCGGGCTCCAGGCGCTCAGCCCCGCCGTCCCTGGGAGACTGCTTCCTTTGCAGGACTCCCAGCCTTCCCTGCCACCCCCACCCCCCGCGCGCCCCACCCCCGCCGCCATGCGCCTGCTGCCCAGGGGACCCCAGGGGCCGCACCTACTCCAGAAGCGTCCGCATCGCCCTCTAGACCTTACATGCCAAAGGGGCGCCTCTCGGCACCGCTGCCCACCTGCGCTGCAGGAAAGGGCAGGGGGCGCCGAGGCCAGCCCAGCAACCTGCCGGGTGCTGGCGCCCCGCCTCGGTGCAATGTCGGAGGCGGTGCCCACCAGGTTAATGCAGCCGGGAAGGCACCCGCCAAGGCTTCTCACCGCCGCCTGAGCCTCGCCTTCTGGCACAGGCGGCGCCGGCCACACCCACGTGCCGGTTTCCCACGACTCAACGGGGAAGGAACGGAAAACCCAAGAAATCAGTCGGACCAGGCCCCGCTCATCTCTCTGGGCCCCAGTTAGTTACCTTGGCAAAGTGTGCCTGCAGACAAAGGCAGCATCTCCAATGTCGCCGGCCCTTCCTTTCTCAGGCAGAACCCCCAACCCCGCACACGAATTGCAAGCACTACCCTGGCACCCCCTACCCCACCGAGGACCAATAAGGTCCCACAGCCAAAGACCCCAGGAGCAATCAGGTGGTGGGAAGGGGCGCCCCTGCCCAGACGCGGGGCCGTGCCAACCCAAGCGGGCGAAGGGGAGCCTAGACCGCCTCTCATCCACCGCCCCCCGCCCATTTCGCTCATAAGGGATCCTCTTGAGCTCGGTCCCCGTAAGTATAATGCGCACCCGGGCTTCAAGGGCATGAGGTTGGGGGGAGTTCCCTAAGACACTTCCCCTGCACATCCAGATGACGGAAGGAGAAAATCCTCAGCCAAGGACGCACGCCGCCAATCTACACCCGAAACTTTGCGGGGCTGCCAGTGTGCAGCCTCTCCAGCTGACAGGTGTGCCCTGCTACGAGGCCCACACTCAGCGGGATGGAAACTTGTGCGCGGGGCTGGTGCTCTTTCCCTTGCGTCCGGCCGGCCGCCCACCCACCCTCGCCGCCCCTCCGAGCCGGCTAGGAAAGGGGAGACCGGGCCCAAGGATACACGCGGCCGTGGCCCGGCTGACCCGCCGGGACCCAAGTGCTGGTCATTTTAGTGCCGGACAGGTGCGAACCCCCAGGCGAGAGTGGGGGAGGGAGAGACTCCAACCAGCCTCGTGCCCCGCACCGCCGTCCGCCCCCTAATCCATTCACAAAACAGGAGCCGCAAGGGAGGAAGGGAGGAGAGGCTGGAGGAAGACAGGATGGAGGAAGAAAGGGAGGAGGGGTCAGTGGGGAGGGGGCTGCAGGAACCACCGCCAGGGCGCCCGGAGATACCGCAGCCCTCAGCCGGCCTGCCGGCGCCGCACGCGGCGCCCGCGCAGCCGGGGAAGCCGGTGGGGATCCGCGGTGCTCGGCAAGCGGCACCCCTGGAGCCCGGCGCAGCCCCCGCGCGGCGCGGCCCGCCCCTCCGGTGTGGCCGGCTGGCCGGCCCCGCGCTCACCGTGCCGCCGGCTGCCCGCGCTCCGGTGCTCAGCAGGCCCGCGGCGGCTCCATGCCCCTCCTCCCGCTCCTCGCCGCCGCCGCGCCTCGCTCCCCGGTGCACTGCCGCCGCCGCGCGCTCCGACTGACGAGCGCCGGCCCCACGGAGCCGCCTTTAAGTACCGAGCGCGCATCCGCCGGGAGAGGCGCCCTCCTCCCGCCCCAGGGCCGGGAAAGTTGGGAAGAGTGGGAGGGCTCCCCCCGAGGGCCGCGAGGAGCACCCCCTTCTTAGCTCAGCAGCGGAGGGCTACACGCGGCCGGTGCTCGGCGGTCCGCGGGGTCCCGCGTGCACGAGGCTCCAGGTTCGGTCTCTGCGCCCTGGGAAGGTGGGTTTCCCCAAGGCGGCCAGAGGCCGAGCTCCTCCGCGCTCGCCTCGGGGCCAGCTGCCCAGGAGGCGGCGGTCATTGTGCTCAACCTAGAACCTGAAGCGTTAACTTTCAATATAACCCCTAGGGACTTCCAAAACTGTTAACTCTCCGGCCCCCCTCCCCCCGCGCCCCGCTTTCTAAAGCCTCAAAATCTACTCACTCTGCAAAACGACGGAGGTAACGGAAATCTTCCCCCGACTGCGGCACGCGGAGGGGTTGTTCGCTGTATAGGGTACTCCCTAAAACCAAGACAGATGAACCTTTCTGCCGGCAAAAAAAAAAAAAAAAAAAAAAAAGAGGCGCAGAAGAGAATAATTGTCAAATATAAAAAGACTGTTCAAAGAAGGTGTTAACAATTGTGACAAGCTTAGCTTTGGATTCCGCAGTGAGGCGCTGATGACTTTAAGGGTTTGCAAAAGCTCCAAATGGTTTTGCAGGAACCTTGGAAGTTCCGGTGTCTTAAAGCCAAAACCAATTCCTCCTCCCCTTTTTTTACACCTTTATTTCCGACGTCCATAACCTCCTAAAATTCCCAACTGACCTTATAGCCAGTGGTTTTCAGGTGCTGGACTTGGATGAGATGGGGGGAGGTCGGGGGGGGGGAGTTTTTAGCAGAGGAAATTTAGAACCAGCTAAATTAGAACCCTATTTCTAAATCTCCGGAAAACTTGAAGAGAAATTATAATTAAAGACTAGTAAACAATGAATTTACGTGTCCTCCAAACACACCCGAGATCATTTCATCCCCTCTTCCCAAGCTGCACCACATTCATAGGAATCTGAGTCGCGGTCTGCAAGCTGCTCTTCTCAGAAATCTTAGGGGCTCAGGGACTTGCCTGCCCACCCTAGGCTCTAGGCCACAGAGCTCATTGCTGGGTCCCCCCAGCAAACAGAGACCCCTGGCAAAGACACCTACTCCACCCACTCCCATCTCCCATTACAGAAAGCCCATCGTTTCACACTTTGGCTCTTGAGAAAATCATCACTAATATGCTACATGGTTTAAATACTCTTTTTTGTGTGTGTTTTAAAAACTAGTAAGGGGCGCCTGGGTAGCTCAGTCTGGTAACCACTGGACTCCATTTCGGCTCAGGTCGTGATCTCATGATCCATGAGATTCAGCCCTGCAGCGGGCTCTGTGCTGACAGCACTGAGCCTGCTTGGGATTGTCCCTCTCCCCCCACCCCGTCTCTCTTTCTGTCCCTCCCCTGACTCTCTCTCTCAAAATAAATAATTAAACACGGGGGGGAACCCCAAAAACTAGTATTGAATCCACAATGGGAATGTATTTTGAAACTTGAGACAGGACCTAAGAAGAGCTAATACTGTGCAGGTGGAGCCTCTGGTTAAGAGGAAGGCTTTGGAGTCCTCAGTGTATTCCTCCCAGAAATGGGATTGAATATCTACTTAATAGGGTTGTTACAAAATTGAAGAGACTGGCTGAAAGCAGGTGCTCAGTGAAAGTTAACTCCATTTATCCTCCACCAGAGAAGAGCATCTGTTTGCAAATGTTATGGATTCTACAAGCTCATTCCTGCAGGATGTGATACTCAGTGACCAGAAATTCAGAGATCAGTGTTAATGAAAACAAAAATGCCTTGTCTCAAATGCATTATGGACCCCCAGAGCCCCAGGCCATCTCCTCCACATTCAGGGGCATCATTACAGAGCCTGCAGTTGCCAGAGACTAGAAGAGCTATCTGATCCTACCTGCCACCCCAATTTGCAACCTGCAATATTTTAGATCAGGGAAAACAAGCAGGGGCTGGGTGGGGACAAAAGTGAGCATATCGGGGTGCCTGGGTGGCTCAGTCAGTTGGGCGTCCGACTTCGGCTCAGGTCATGATCTCGTGATTCGTGGGTTCGAACCCCGTGTCAGGCTCTGTGCTGACAGCTAGCCCAGAGCCTGGAGGCTGCTTCGGATTCTGTGTCTCCCTCTCTGACCCTCCCCTGCTCACACTGTCTCCCTCTCTCTCAGAAATAAATTTTAAAAAAGTTAAAACAAAAAAAGTGAGCGTATCTGCCTGGGAGGAGTGAATATCCCATTTAAAGATCTCCCTGTAAGAAAAAGGGCACAGGTGCCTATTGTCAACAGAAATCTGAAGTCCAGGTTTTTATGGGAAATCTAATTTTTAAGTGTTAGCAACAAACTCAAATGTTGAAAGAAAAAAAAGAAAGTACAGGCCAGGCAAAATGTGTCTGTGAGTCATATATAGCCAACCGGCTGCTCGTAAGCGACCTGGTTAGAAACTTCCGTTAGAAGGAACGGAATAGCCAGTTTGGAAAGATCCTGTCTGCCCTCAACGCAACAGCAGCAGGACATCTCTGGGAGTAAGTTTCCTGGGGATATCCCAGGATCATCCCACGCCTAGTTAATTTCTAAGGCTTCAACTTTGTCCCTCAACTTTGTCCCCTAGGCTTATTGCTTAGCTCACTCAGTTGGCTCCAGGGAGTATTATAGTTGGTGGGCTAATCAATTAAAAACTCCTAAATGAACACCAGGTCCAGATGCAACCTCATGAGAACAGTAAACCTTCTGCCCATACCAATTGGCTTGGCCCCCTGAATGGCTTCCCATAAGAAGCAAATTCCCTTTTTCTGATCTGCAGGGCCAGCAAAGCTGTTATCAGGCAGCAAGTAGGGTCTCTACCTTTATGGCCAGCCTATGCCAGGGAGGATTTGACTGTAATTAAGATCCAGTTTGTGGTGCCCTATATGCTTTCAGCTCTTCAAGGGCAAGAGGGAGGAATCTTTAAGGGGCTGATACAATAAAGCTCAAGTTTATCTCTGCTTCCCACTGGGGATTTAAGACTAGGACTAATTCCACACCTAATCACTTAAACACATGAATTCAGATGTTGTTGAATTGGCTTTTACATGGGTTCCAAAGAATAAGCCTCTTCATTCAGCTCAGGAGTAGAAGATGTGTGCTGTATTTCAATATTCACTTAACAAACACTGAAGACTGGCTCTTAGGAGAGAATGATGCTTTGACACCAGAAAGCCTCAGGCTGGTCCCTGCCATCTAGACAGTTATCCATTTTGAAGACAAACACACTCGAAAAATGGCCACCATACAAGGCAATTTATAACTAAATGTTGATGAGAGAATCCAACTAGAAGAGTTGGAGGATTTCAGGAAAGAGATCTCAGGGAGCTAGAATGGGTTGAGCAGAGTTTCACGGAGAATTTGATATCACTATTCTAGATGGGAAGAGTAGCCTAAGAACAAGAGCAGGTAGAAGAATGGATGAGGTATGTTTGAAGGACCGTGAAGAAGAGCCTGGATTGGGGCGCCTGGGTGGTTCAGTCGGTTAAGTGTCCAACCTCGGCTCAAGTCATGCTCTCAGGGTTCATGGGTTCAAGCCCCGTGTTGGGCTCTGTGTTGACAGCTAGCTCACAGCCTGGAGCCTGCTTCGGATTCTGTATCTCCCTCTCTCTCCAACCCTCCCCTGTTCACGCTGCCTCTCTCTCTGTCTCTGTCTCTCTCTCTCTCCAAGAAATAAATAAAACATTAAAAAAATTTTTAAAGAAGAGCCTGGATGAAAGAAGACATTTACACTGAAGGGGCGCCTGGCTTGGTTCAGTCAGTGGAGTGTGCAACTCTTGATCTCGGGTTGTGAATTTGAGCCCCACACTGGGTGTAGATATTACTTTAAAACAATAAAATCTTGGGGTGCCTGGGTGGCTCAGTCGGTTAAGTGTCCAACTTCAGCTCAGATCACAATCTCGTGGTTCATGGGTTCGAGCCCCACTTTGGGCTCTGTGCTGACAGCTTGGAACCTAGAGACTGCTTCAGATTCGTGTCTCCCTCTCTCTCTTTCTCTCTGCCCCTCCACCACCTATGTTCTCCCTCTCTCTCAACAATATATAAACATATAAAGAATTTTTAAAATATCTTTAAAAAAATTTTACACCGAAGAACCTGCAACAGTACCTGCGATAAGAAGTGCCTGGCAAATTCTAGCTGCAGAAGAGGAGGATGCTAAGGGCAGATTCTGAAAGCCTTGAATGACTGAGTAAGGAGTTTGGGTTTTATCTGGTGATGATGGAGAACTATTGAAGAAGTCTGAGCACAGTAGGAATAGGATACAAGGACTGTGTGGGGATGGCTGAGCTGTGGTTTGGGGTAGGGGGCGGGCGTGGGTGGAGGAGGCGTGTTAGCAAGCCCATAAACCACAGCAAGGGGGCTGCCCGCGGGGAGAACTGTTGGTGCTGCCCCAAGGAAGCAACGTTAGGGGCAGGCAGTGTCACTGTCTTGGGCACAAGTGGCGGGGAAGTGGAGGAATCATCAAGAGAAAGAGACTCCTATCGTTTGCAGGGTGGAGTGGGCCATTCTCAAAGCTTTGAAAGGTTTCAGGTAAGCAAAGCTGACAGATCCACAGAGATTTCATCATTCCGCCAGTTTTTAAATCCAAACTGTGTAATGTGCAGACACCTTGCACCAGCAGGAGTCTGCCATTCAATCTCCCTTGTCCTCGCTGGTGCCTGGAGCTGCAGGCCAGCCCTGCCAGGGCCCAGGTGCTGCTCGGCTCCGCTCCGCTGGCGGTGAGGGGCGGAGGGGCGTTGTGCCTCCACAGCCGCCCCCCTCACCCTCTGACCTCACGCCTCAGTGCCCCTCGATGGCATGCAGCCCGCAGCTTCCAGCGAGGCAAAGCAGAATGGGGAATGGCAGCCAAGCTGTCCCTCCAGGCTGCCTCCCATCAGCTTCCCTGGGCTGAACAGAATCAACACCTCCTGAAGCTAATGAAGGTGAATTTAAAGTGGCCTCCAAAGAATAGCAGGTTATGTCCCCCCAGCTGACTAAATAGGGCTTCCTCTTCAAGGCAGCTTAATCTGCAATACCAGTTAATACATAATTCAAAGTGGAAAGTGTGTGCCTTGACTACGGCGAGGCAGCTACTCCCAAACAAAGTTGCCCTTTCATGCCTTCCCCTCTTGCTGACAAGTACTCTGTAATCAGTACCATTTCTAGGTGCTATGTTTGAAGAAGCAGGTGTAAGGACTTTTCTGTCCTGCAGTTACAATGGTGAGACTTTAACTCCAGTCTCTCTCTCTCTCTTTCTCTCTCTCTCTCTCTCTCTCTCTTTGGATGGAAGAATCATTTTCATTTCAAATTAAGGGGCCTCTGCTCTGCTGGCAGCAGAGCCGTCAGCTCCTACTGAGGGGCCAGGTTCTTTTATGCTGACTTGAAGGTCAGGATTAGGAGGGCACACCAGAACGATAACCGATAACCAAGTATCAGATCAGAAATGGAGATGCTTTTCTTGGAATCCTGAACAGAAAAAGCCCTTTCTGGCCATTTTTTCTTTTTTTTCCTCTCCTAGGTGAATGCAGAAAAGGAATCCAGAAGGTGATTTTCAACCATAATCACCTTCTTGTGGGGATACGGTGTAGCTACTAAAAACTATGTTCATGAAGACAGCAAGCAATATGCAAAAATGTTTATGATGCAATGTTAAGTTAAAAAAAGGCAGGATACAAAATTGTCATGTATACATGACTACGCTCACTTTGTTGCTTTTTTTTAATGCTTACTTAGTTTTGAGAGAGACAGAGAGACAGAGACAGACAGAGCGCGAGCAGGGGAGGGGCAGAGAGAGAGGAGGGAGACACAGAATCCAAAGTAAGCTCCAGGCTCTGAGCTGTCAGCACAGAGCCTTATGCAGGGCTTGAACCTATGAACTGTGAGATCATGACCTAAGCCGAAGTCAGACGCTTAACTAACTGAGCCACCCGGCTGCCCTTTTGTTGCTTTCTTTTAAATCCTATAAAGTAAACGGCAAGAGAGAAGTTCACCTAGATATCAATATCAGGTTTGTCTAGGTAGTGGAACAATAGATTTTTTTCTCTTTGCTTCTTTCTCTGTGGTCTTCAATTTTCTATTAATAAGAATAATAATTGTGTAATAAGAATGTATTTTAAATGATATGAGCCCTGAATTTGTACAATTTCCTTCTAAGCTGAGGCTAGGTGGGATATAGTCTGTATCACACATAGGTTGAGGTAGAAAGGGTTTGGGAACCTCAGTCTACAAAGAAAGCAGTAAAAGGGCACCTGGCTGGCTCAGTCAGTTAGAGCATCTGACTCTTGATCTCAGGTTTGTGAGTTCCAACCCCACGGTGGGTATAAAGACTACTTAAACACGCATGCGCGTGCGCGCGCGCGCACACACACACACACACACACACACACACACACACACGTTGGGAGGGCCAGGATATAGATAGGATTAGTGGTAGTCAAAACTTGAGTAACTTGCTTTATTTAAATCCTTCCCACTGATCCTTTGAGAGAATTTAGCAGGGAAGGAGGCAGTGTGCATCTAGCACCTTTGAGTGAATTATAAAAAGACTTCCTCCTGGCAGTGTAGCCCTGAGCCAGGGTACATGGTTTGCTTGGCATGCCCCAGCTGGCGTCCGCCCCCATCCAAGATCACAGTGATCCTGGGTAAGGGAAGGGGGCACACGTGAATATGGGCTCTAGGTACACCCTGAAGGATGCTTTTCCTGAATAAAAGCATGTGCAAGAATGATGTCAACAGCATGGCACTGAGGCTGCAGGAAGCCCCAGGGACAGGTTCTCCTCTGGGTGTGGTAAGCACCCCCCTGCAAGTACCCATGTGTGTCCCCCCACGCCCACATGCGCATGCCACTCTCTGTACCCAGAGTGGACACGTGCATTACTGGCTCATTACACAAGCGCACACCCACTTTCTGGACTTGAGTAGAACACTCTCACAGTCTGTAGTCCCAGCCCCTGTATCAGCAGGAGGGAAACAGATAGTTTCAGGTAACCTTGTTCCAAATTCATTTGGCTCTTGTTACAATAACATCCACAACAGTTTGAAGCGTGCTGGCATTTCTGCTTTATGTCCCCTTTCTTGATGAAAGACATCATTAGTCACTGTCACAGAGGAAGTCCAAAGCTGGGTCCTCCATAAAAGCAATTAGAGAAGAGCCAATGGTGGAGGCAGTTCCCATCAACTCTTCACAGGGAAGGACCTCCGTCCAACCGCACAAAGCATGCCCTACTACCAGATTTTCTTTGGCTACGAACCGCCCCCCTCCCCCCCCCCCCCCCCCCCTTTCTCACAAGGAAAACTAACACATCGGTTCTGGGCTCTGGCTGTTGCACAAGAGACTTTTAAAACCTTGGAGCTTTTTAAAAAACACTAATGCCTGGACCCTATCCCAGATCAATTTAGTAAGAATCACTGGGGGTGAGCCCCAGGCTTGAATTTCTTTTTTTTTTTTTTTAATTCCTTAGGCGATTGATTCTATTAAGCATACGAGGTGGAGAACACGATCTGAGGACTCTCCTCGGCTGAGATTTGCAAATGCATTTCTGGCACCAGGAGGACGGCAGAGAGCCAGCCGACCCCGATCCCAGACGGGAGCTCCAGAGCATAGACATGTCTGTCCATTTCCCTCTAGCACCTTGCCTGCTGCACCTGACTGAATTAACTGCCCTTAAAAACTGAACAATGAACTAATGAGCTACTAAGGCAGAAGAAAAAAAGAAAAATGAAAAAGGATGCTGATCCGAACTGGAAGTTAGGAAGGTAGAGCCAGGGAGAAACACAGAGGGGGACAGGACCAGACGGGAGGATCGGTCCCCACATCTCCGCAATACACCTGGAATTGGATCAACAGCCTTTTCGTTGGCTCAGGGGCTGCCTGACTTCTCTAGGAGAACAGGGGAGTGGGGGAAAGCAGCCCCCCTTTGTCAATGGCAGGACAGAGCTGCCAAAACCCGCCTTGGATCAGCTTTCAGTTTCTAAACAGAACCTCTGCATTTTGGGGGCTTTTCCTACCAACCCAAAGGAAGGGTTACGGTACTGGGTCTGAGCTGCTCTCTTTGGGAGCATGGAGTCCCCATGACCATCTCTCTCCCTTGGTCCTGGCCTTGGCCATGAAGAAATTCCCACATGGCTGATGCTGGAGCCCCCAACACTGCTACAGTTTCTTTGGGGAGTTTAGTGGGGGCGGGGGAGCTCATCCCACCCTCCAGCTCTCTGAAGCATCAGCACCACCATTCTTTCAGTAAAGCCAGTCTCATTCATGCTGGCCCTTCCCTAGGATTAATACGGTCACCACAAGGTTTGAAGTTGTGAAAGTGGTCTGTGGTCTAATAAAAGGTGTGTGTTGTCTGTGGTGGAGGCGGGGCAGGAACGATTGTTGGAGTTCTAGAGACTCTGGAAGTGTGGAGCAGGTGGCTTTGTTCTCCCCAGGGCCAGGCTATCTTGGCGTGCGATGACTAGGGCTGTACATCAGAAAAGCCGCACCCAGGCACTGTTCTGAGCAGGCTTCAGCTCTGAGGCAGACAGTGAAGATTAAATCTTACATCATTTAATAAGCCACTTAAAGGCCCCGCAGCTTTACCTAGTTCCCCAGCAGAGAGGGCGCTGCTGCAGCTCCGAGCTCCCTGCCAACTGCTCTCAGCGGAGATCACGGAGATCACGGCTCCCTGGCTCCTCGGCCAGCTGCTCTGGGACCTGGGACGGAAGCAGGTGCTGGCCACGTGGCTAAGCCTAAGCACCCAGGAACAGAGTTTCTCTGCCCTACCACACTCTCATCTCCCCTCCCTCTTTCTCTCTCTCTCCCCACATGTGAGAACTTACCTGTCTGGACCTTATTTTTCCCTTCTGCAAAGGAAGGCTGTTAATTCCAGTCTCAGTTTTTTCTCTCTCAGGGATGGTATGGGATAGAACTATCAATGTATTTAAGCGAGAAGTATAGACACAACAGATAATAGTTTAAAGGGATCCACTGTGGTCGTTCTGAAAATGGAATCTGAGAACTGAAACCCTGCTTCCAGGAGATGAAAAGGTAAAAAATAGAACAAAACAAACAGCCAAACTTCAAAGGGGACATTTCTGGGCTCTGATTGGATTTCATGGGAAGACGTTCTATGTTTTTTATCTCACTCACACACACACACACACACACACACACACACACACACACACACACACACACACACACACACACCATGGCTCTCTGCCTCCTCTGCTCCCAGGAAGGCAGTCTCAGGTGCCTTCTACCTAAGCCACCCCCAGAAAGAATATTAAGGCTTTAAATAAGCAATTTGTGAAAGCTCTCGAAGTATAGGAGCAAGAAGTCTGGGGAGTTTTATCAAATCTCATCTCTAGTTGCTGGGCAAACAACAAGGTTGGACACAAGTTCAGACAGAAGTTCAGGTGTCTGAGGCTGAGGCTGGGGTTGCTGTATGAGGACACTACTTGGAGGGAATCAGGGCAGACAAAGGTGGTCCATTTAACTTTTTTTAAACTTTTAAAATTTATTTTTGAGAGACAGAGCACAAGTGGGAGAGGAGCAGAGAGAGAGAGGGAGACACAGAATCCGAAGCAGTCTTCAGGCTCTGAGCTGTCAGCACAGAGCCTGACAAGGGGCTCAGACCCACAGACTGTGAGATCATGACCTGAGCTGAAGTCAGACACTTAACCAACTGAGCCACCCAGGCACCCCAAAGGTAGTCCATTTAAACAAGCAGGGAATCTTTCTTTATCCTCACCTATATTAAGAACACTTTTAAAAAAAAAAAAAAAAAAACATTTGGAAACATAGTATCTATTGGGTAACAGCAAAGCACATTGGTTAAAAGCCCAGCTTTGGAGCCAGACTGCCTGGGTCCAAATACTGGTTTAGCTACTTATCACTGGGTATGTAATCTGGGGCAAGTAATTAGCCTCTTGTGTGCCTCACTTTTCCCATCCGTAAAACAGGGATAATAATAATACCGACCTCACAGGCAAAGTGGGAGGATTTAGTGAATTAATATACCTCAAATGCGCAGAAGAACACAATAAGCTCTTTATAGTGTTAACTGGTTATTATGCGCAGTGCTGGAGAGCAGTCATTTATCCTGGGTTTTACAAGATGAACTTCATACTTTGAGGTCCCATCAGACCCTATGTCCTGAGTCTGGTTTGGGAACCATGATCATTATCCTGGGAACACTCCAAACCCCTTGAGAGGGCAAACCCTAAATCTTAGGACAGAATCTCAGAACTGAAAGCCTGGTAACAATTGTTTTTTATTTTTTTTTAGCAGGCTGTACACCCAACGTGGGGCTTGAACTCACAACCCCTAGATCAAGAATCACATGCTCTACTGACTTAGGGGGTCAGGTGTCCCTGGTAAGGCTTTTCTGGAAGGCTTGCACGGCCTCAGGATTTCTCTCCAGGATGAGGACTTGTAAGCTGGTGAGTGTATCTGCCAAGTGTGTTATGTGCTCCCACTAGTGGTTTGGTATACAGAAAACTCTAGCCCCTGAAGATGTACCAGTCCTTGAACTATTTAGGGAATGGTGTCGACCGTTTGCTGTGGAGACTGAACCTGTATTTCACAGATATTAAAACAATGTTAACTGAGCAACAATGTCAACAATTCCTCTGAGCATAGAGGAATGCATCCAAAAAGCACACACTTTTTTGGTGGACATTTTGGTACTAATATTTAAAAATGTTCAAAGCATTTTGATCCAACGTTCTGACCTCTTAAGACCTAGCTTATAGAAACACTTCAGTATGCAAACAATTATGTCGAGAATCACTGAAGAATCACTGAAAATAGCAACAACTCCAATGGACCATCAAGAAACAAATGCTGAGGGCACCTGTGTGGCTCAGTTGGTTGAGTGTCCAGCTCTTGATCTCAGCTCAGGTCTTGATCTCAGGGTCATGGTCCCAGGGCCTTGAGTTCAAGCCCTGCATTGGGGTATGTGCTGGGTGTGAGCCTACTTAGAAAAAAAATGCTTAGGAGTGCCTGAGTGGCTCAGTCAGTTATGCATCCAACTCTTGATTTTGGCTCAGGTCATGATCTCACAGTTCATGGTGAGTTTGAGACCCATGTGGGGCTCTGCGCTGATGGCATGGAGCCTGTTTGAGATTCTCTCTCTCTCACTCTCCCTTTGCCCCTCCCCACCCTCTCTCTCTCTTTAAAAAAAAAAAAAAAAAAAAAAAAAAGCTTAAACCAGCTGTAGCTCACCTATAGTACAAGACATGCCCCATCTCAAAAGAGAGAGATCTATAGGTGCTGGCAGGAGAGTGTTTCCGAGATACACAATTAAGAAAAAATATGTGGGACACTATTTATGGCTCAATCCAATTTTTGTTTTTGAAAGCAGTAATGTATGTCTGTATTTGTTTGTGGAAAGTATGAAAGGAAAGAAAGATCTGAAGGCATATACACCAAGCTGTCGGTGGTAATCTTGGGGTAGGAGCAGAGGTGAAGTTGTGGGAAGTTTTCTTATTTTTGTTACATATGTATTACACACACACACACACACACACACACGTACTCACGCGCACATGCGCAGCCCAGGTATCTGCACTTCAGGGCTCTGTCGCTCCCCGGTGGTCTTGGCGGTGGTGTGGGGCGAGCGCGGGGGTCTCAGTAGGCATGTGGCAGCCTGTGTCAGCACAAATCACACTACAGCTTCATGGGACACCCATGCTGCAACCCCTGAGTTTTCTTCTCAAACTGTGCTCTAGTCGAAAAGTTTTTGCTCCCATACTCATTTTGGGGGGGTGAGGGGCGGATGGGGAGAGGCTCTATGGTATTTAACAGATGTTCAAGAGTCTGGCTGAGACCCAGGAAACATGCGGCCAAATCCCACCAAAGCAACAACTGCTTGTCTCCCAGTTCCACGAGGCTGTTGTGAGAATCAGACAAGGTTTTGGGTGCAAAACGACTTTCCTAACGAAAGGGAAGAAAGGGAACGCAGAGGAACTGATCCTCCTGTTCTCTGCCCCACGGGGACTGCAGAGGGTCACAGGGAGGAAGGGCAGTCCCTGAGCCCTCTGGGTAGCATGGAGCTTGGGAGTCCGGAAGAACAGTAGAGAGGAATGACAGGGGATGATTCTTCAAATAAGTGGGCACAGTCCCTTCCAGGGCGGATAATGGGGGGTCTGCATTCCCTCTTCACCTGCCAGTAGCCGCCCCCCGCTCCTGCCCCCCCCTCCCCCCGAGAAGACAGCTTCCCAGCCCCCAGCAGCACAGGTCTCAGTTCCAAGCAAGCCACAGGCACTGCGCACTGCAGTGAGGCTGCTGCATGTGACTGCAGAATGTCTGCGGCTGCAGAACTTGCCGGAGGACACGGCCAGGCTCTCACGGGTCACGCCTGCTGCCGCCCAGGGGCCAGGCAATGGAGGCGCCTCGTGGTCAGAGGAATAGTGGCGACCTCGCACAGCCCACCCTGGAGCTCCACCCTCCTTTCTCATTCTCTGCCTTGCCAATGACATTCCAGCTGAGATTCCGGATCTCTGTGCAGAAAGACTCCAGAAGCCAGTCTGGTTTTGCACAGGTCAGAATCACTCCCCAACTTATTCCTCCCAAACGATCCACTTTCACATGTCTTAGCCATCCCTCCACCTCAGCAAAGCGCTGCTGAGGCGGGCAAGACTCCATTCGCTACCCACGTCCCCCCCAGACACACTGAGGAAGGGTGGGGGCAGCGGGTGGATGAGGACAGACTGACACATTTGCTTTCCAGGGAAGGAGGATGGTGAAGAGTGGGGCTCACCACTTCATTCCAACTGAGAAAAAAAAGTGGCGGGGTATGAAACTCCTTTGGGCTACACGCCATTTCCCATTTTACAGCATTCCCACACTCAGCCTCAAAGCACTGATGCAGAAGGGGCTTCAGGGAGAAACAGGTCTGTGGCTGCCCCCCTTGCTCAGAGTGCCCCGCAAGGCTCGAGGGCTCCGGCACGTCACACCCCACCCCATCCTCTCCATGTCCCTCTGGCTCCCTCTGCCGTAGCCACACTGGCCTTCCGGCCCTTCCTCAAACCTGCAGGACACACTCTCGGCTCCAGGCCCGTGCCCTTGCCATTCCCTCTGTCTGGAATTCTTTTCCCCCAAATATCTTCATGGTCACTTCTGATCCTTACCCAAATATCAGCTTCTCCGTGCGGCCTTCTCTAGACAACTGATCTCCACTTACAGCTCCCATCCGCATTCGCTCTGCATACACCCTCCTGACTTAATTTTTCTCCATTGCATTTAACCTCACTTGACATTCTTCTATGTTATAATTTATGTATTGTCTGTCTCCTTCCGATACAATGTAAGCTTCCCCTGAGGGTAAACGTTCTGTCTGCTTTATTCACTGCTGTGTCCTTAGGGCGTGGCACAGCATCTGGCACATACTAGGTGCTCAACAAACGGCTGTCACTCTTGCTGTGATTTGGTCTCCTAATCTCCAGTCCCTGGCAGCTCGGCCCTTGTATGTGGATGGCTGAGCAGAGCCACAGGAAAGTGAAAGAATGGAGACGGGAGGTGAAGAAAGGAGAAGACTATGAGGACATATGGATAAGTATGTGCGTGGAGGGATGACAGCGAGCAAAGTGAAGGTTAGGAGACTTCTAATTAAAGAAGAGAGGACGTGCACAACGGCAAGTGCCGAGGAAGAAGAGACACACGACAGAGGGGGAAACTCTCCAGAGTTCTGGGAAGTCTAATCGGAGCAAGCAGTCGACGCTCGGGCAGCCAGCCTGGGCCTGGCCGCAGCCGGGGCTCTAGGCCCCTGCCCGTGTCCTGCTCCAGGGACATCCTCCGTAGTCCAAGGTGCTGTGTGGACAGGAGGCCTGGCAGGAGGAGGAAGAAACCCAGAAGGAAAAGGAGGGAGAGAAGGCAGGATGGGGCCGAGTAAGAGACCCCGTGAGCGATCCAGGCGAGCGTGGGTGGCAGAGCGCTGGGCAGTGGAAGGGACCACAGGTGAGAGGCCCAGAGAAGTTCAGTGGGACGAAGAAGGGAGCAGAATGGAAGGGCGGCAGAGGGAAGTGGCCTGGGAGGAAGCGCAGAGGTGAGAGGCAAGCCTGAGTACGGTGCTATTACATATTTCACAGCCACCTCCCAGACCTGTGCAGGGAGGCCCCTGCTGCTGCCTTCTGCCCTGGAGTTCTGTGCCTCTTCCTCCCGCCCTCCCCTCCCCTCCCCCTTCCCACCCTCCCCTCCCCTCCTCTCTTTCTTCCTTCCTTCCTCCTTCCCTCCCTCCCTCCCTCCCTCCCTTCCTCCTTTCCGTTTTGTATTTTTATTATCTTAAAGCTCTTCTTTTTTCTTTTAGTTTATTTTTTTGTAATCTCTGTACTCAATATGGGGCTCAAACTTATGGCCCCTCAAACTTATGGCCCCAAGAATCTCATGCTCCTTCGACTGAGCCAGCCAGGCGCCTTTATGCTAAAGTTCTTAATTCTTGGGGTGCCTGGGTGGCTCAGTCGGTTAAGCATCTGACTTTGACTCAGGTCATGATCTTGCGATTTGCGGATTTAAGCCCTGCTTCGGGCTCTGTGCTGACAGCTCAGAGCCTGAAACCTGCTTCAGATTCTGTGTCTTCCTCTCTCTCTGCTCCTCCCCTGCTCATGCTCTGTCTCTGTCTCTCTCTCTCAAAAAGAGACAATAAATTTTTTTAATATAACATTAAAAATTTTTAAAAAGAAATAAAGGTCTTAATTCTCATGCTCTTTCCCAAAGATAGATGGAGACTATATTTATTATATATTATTATTATATACTATTATATATTTTATATTATTCCACTTTATATATTATATAAAATATATAATAGTATATAATATTAATATTATATAATCATATATTATGTATATAAAATAATTATATACATACATTTGGAAACGTTTACTATATGGTTATCTTTAGGAGGGTTATATTACAGTGTCTTTCCCTTGAATTTGGTAACAAGTTCAGATAAAGTCACTCTCTGAAATGGAATCCATCAAAATCAATAAAGAACAGATACTTTTAGCCACTTGCCAATTAATTCAAATTAAGAGGCAATTTATAAATGGAGATACAGGAACTAGAATGCTTGGTGAGGTGCTCCTTAGGAGATTAGGTTTGGAGACTAGAGTTCAGTCTAATCAAGGTGATCAATTAGGCTATATCTTCAGAACTGGAATGCATTTAATGCAAATGAAGTTGTAAGTGAATTCAATCATCTAACATATCCAATCTAATCATATGAAGTAGGCTGTATGGAGTCTAGTTAAAGGAAGTCCAAGAAACAAGAATTTTTAGTATATATCCAGCTGGTTCAAAGGAGATTTTTCTCTGATTTGAAACTCCAATCCTGACTTTCTAGACATCCTAATTTGGAGAAGGTAAACAAATCTAGCTATACTAGCTGAATGGAAATATTTCCTAAAAGCATCTAATTGCCTTTGTTCTAATTCTTTGCCTGCTAACCTAACTCGTCTATCTAGAATATGGCCTCTGGAAAGGAATGCCTACCACAAAGGTTCTAAGCTAAGAACCACATCTGTAATCCTACTGAAGAGAAATATCCTGTTACCTGGCAAATGGGCACGCCAATACAGGGCTCCTTCAGTCACCTACGAGTTTCGGGAAGCTGTGTTTTGGTTGTCTCACGCCTGGCTACCGCAGAGATTGGAGACAGAATCCGCACCTAGCCCCGCAGAGGTGAGGGCTGGTCAAGGAGCTCCGGGTCAGCCTTGTTGAGGTGTTGACAATGGGGAGGGCTTGTCCGAAGCATTCAGCCAATCTCCCCTTTTTCTCTTCTCTTTTAGCTACAATCAAAATTCAGTGGCCCAAATATATAAATAAAGAGGAGCCCACAGTGCTACATCTGATGTGATTTTGAGGAACCTTGCATCAGGTCACCAATATGCTACACGCTTAGCCCATGGTCTAAGCATTCCTTCCTAAAGAAGCAGATGACCAAATGCAATATATAAACTCTCTCATCTGAGATGTTCATGGCTCTCTTCTCCTATAATCAGGGCCATTTTAGGCAAATAGTAGCAGGGAGAGCTAACAGAATGGTCCGGGGAGACAAACACAGGGCTTACTCTTTATCTCTGGAACATTCAGCAAGCTTGACTCTTTTCTAGAGATCAAATCCTCCTCAACGCCACAGCTCTTCATCTCAATGGCAGAAGACCAGATTCAGACCTGTTATTCTTTCCAGCCAAAATAATTTTATTCCATTTTGCATGTTTTGGTAAGTTTCCTTCCTCTCCCTACCTCCAACTGCATCTCTCTACTCTGATAAGCCTCTTGAGCCGCCAAGGATGAGTAGCTCGGGCTGCTCCTCACTATCACAAGGAAGAACAATCTCGCCACGAAAGAATGTCAAGGTATGTGACACATGTGCCACACAGGAGGGTGGTCAACCTCTTCTGTTCAAGTCACAGTAAGAGAATGGTCAATTAATCAAATTCTACCAGTTGTGTTAAAAATATACTTTCATCTAGTAGACTTCCTTCTCTAAACGAGGCAGGGAAGTGAAAAATGTGCAGATAAATGAGATTTGTAATCTCTTGTCTTCAAATGACACATGCTTCAGGCTGGACGCAGGATGGCTAAAGAAATGCTTTAGGAAGGTCAGCCTAAGGGCACAAATGACCAGAGACAGAGAGCCAACCAGGGTCAGCCATATTGCCAGCACCAAAGAGGCAGCGGGGCCACCTGCTGGAAGGAGTGGGCACTGCTCTGGCTTCTTGGTCCTCTACCTCCTTGATGTCCGTTGAGCCAGGTCTACGGCAGGACCACAATCTTTTTCTCCAGCTTCTGTGGTGGGAAGAGGAAGTTTCTCATTATCTCATCCAGCTCTTCAAGGGCCAGCTGGGCATGGAGCTTGGCCACATCATCGGGCTCCACACGCACCACGTGTTTCAGCAGGTGGTAGAGATCCTTAAGGACATCCCTCAGCACCTGTGAGAGAGAGAGAGTGTCATGACTATCTGTCTGCTGTGCCAAAATTGCTCAGGACGACCTATGTGCCTTCTCCTGTCTGAGAAGTTCTGTGAGAAAACTCGCAGGCTCCCTTCAGAAGCTTGTGCATGGCCTTCTCAGATGGAAGGAGGAGCAGCTGTACTGCGAGAGTCTTCCTCTGGGGTTTCTCATGACTCTGACAGCTCAGTATACTAGCCTTGAGGGCTGCCACTCCCCTATATCTCCAGGCCACAGTATAGGTCCCAGACCCCTTCCTTCAGTCCCAAAGCACAGCAGAAACCTTACAGCCACAGACAGGGACTAGTGCCCAGACCTGGTTACTACTAGAACACAGTTACTAGCATCTTCCTCTCCAGCTCCCGCAAAGCCCTCTGCTGACACCATCTGCAGTTATCTATCTTATGAAACCCAGAAGGCTCTCTTTTCAACAAGCATGCCTTTCCTTGCCACCACTTTAAAACTTTTCCACCACAGGGGCAGCTGGTGGCTCAGGTGGTTAAGCATCTGACTTTGGCTCAAGTCATGATCTCGTGGTTTGTGGGTTAGAGCCTCGCATCAGGCTCTGTGCTGACAGCTCAGAGCCTGGAGCCTGCTTCAGATTCTGTGTCTCCCTCTCGCTCTGCCCCTCCCCCTCTTGGTGCTCTCTCACTCTCTCTCTCTCTCAAAAATAAACATTAAAAACATAAAATATTTTTTTCCACAACAGTCCCATCTCCATGTCCTTCCTCAAGTCACAATATGGTTTTCCATTGCAACGCTGTAACAGGAGACAAGAGAGGGCTCTGTAGACAGAGCCACACCCAGTCCTCACGTCCCACGTTCTCATCTTGAGCTCTGACGTGGAATTGGGAGGGTGCCAAAGCACTACTCCCAGGAGCTCCTAATTTCCTCCCAAATCCTCCTGGCTCTGCAGTCAGAGCTTTTAGAAAGAAACAGGTTTCAGGGGTGCCTGGGTGGCTCCATCAGTTCAGTGTCCCACTCTTGATTTCAGCTCAGGTCATGATCCCAGGGTGGTGGCATCAAGCCCCATGTTGGGCTCCATGCTGAGTGTGAAGCCTGCTTGAGATTCTCTCTCTCTTTCCCTCTGCCCCTCTCCCCCCTTCATACACACACACACACACACACTCTCTCTCTCTCTCTCTCTCTCTCTCTCTCTCTCAAAAAGAAAAAGAAAAACAAACAGATTTCAAAAGAACAGGGAAACTCAGAGTAACAGGCCTTAGGGTTCAACTGGTCAAACTAGGGACTAAAGACACTAGGTCACAGGGGGTCACATGACTTGTCTGCAGCTACTTGCGAAATTACTTCTGGTCTGGGCTCGGTGCCTCAAAAGCTACTATTTTTGTATTAGGTACTGTACTAGGTATTTTTCGTATATTATCTAATTTTTATGCTGGTCATATAAAGGAAAGTTGTTAGCCTTATTTTACAGATGAGAACATAGAAGATTAGAGGGGTAAGGAACCTCCCAAGATTACTCAGCTAAAAAAATGGTAGAGCCAGATTCTAAACACCCAGTGTCTGTGTTCTTATTTATTTTTATTGAAAAGGTAAGGCTCATTCAGTTAAGCATCTGACTTTGGCACAGGTCATGATCTCTCAGTGTGTAGGTTTGAGCCTGGCATCAGGCTCTGTGCTGATAGCTCAGAGCCTGGAGCCTGCTTCGGATTCTGTGTCTCCCTTTCTCTCTGCCCCTCCCCTATTCGTGTTCTCTCTCTCTCTCTCTCTCTCCTCTCTCTCTCTCTCTCTCTCTCCTCTCTCTCAAAATATAAACATTAAGAAAAAAAGGTAATACAGCACAAAAATTATGTATTAAAGAATTAGTTTCTCTTCTACTCCAGACTCTTAGTTTCCTTTCTCAGAGAAATATCATGCTTAATTCTGAGACATGTGCTAGATGTTTACAAGCATATATATTTTCCCTTTCCATTTCTTTTCCTTCCTTCCTTCCTTCCTTCCTTCCTTCCTTCCTTCCTTCCTTCCTTCCTTCCTTCCTTCCTTCCTTCCTTCCTTCCTTTTTGAGTGACAGCAAGACAGAGCGTGAGCGGAGGAGGAACAGAGAGAGAGAGAGAGAGGGAGACAGAGTCCGAAGCAGGGTCTAGGCTCTGAGCTGTCAGCACAGACCCTGGCATGGGGCTGGAACCCACGGAACAGGAGATCATCACCTGAGCCAAAGTTGGACGCTTAACCGACTGAGCCACCCAGGCTCCCCTGCATCTTTCTAACAGATACATAAACTATATTTTTTTCTGGTATGTGTGTAATTGAACTTTACCTTATTGATTTGCAAGAGCTTTTTGTATATGAAAAAAAGTCCATTATTTACCATATAAGTTGCAAATACTCTTTGTCACAGTTCACATTTTTTTCTTTGTGAATTTTTTTTTTCAGTGGAGAAGTTTGTGTTTTTGATGTAGGTAAATTTGTCAGTTTTTTCCTTTATGGTTTTTGGAGTTTGTATTTTGCTTAGAAGTTGGCCTATAATCTTAAGCACTGTACTATGCTATATTGTTTCTATTTATTAGTAATGCCACCTAACATGTACCAAGTTGGGTTTATTTCACTATATGCAAGCATCTCTGACAATAAGTGGTTCAAACAGGCTTTAAAATTTTTTCTCTCATGGGCCACTCGAGTGGCTCAGTCAGCTAAGCAACTGACTCTTGACTTTGGCTCAGGTCATGATCTCACGGTTTCGTGAGTTTGAGCCTGCATCAGGGTCTGTGCACTGACTGTGCAGAGCCTGCTTGGGATTCTCTCTCTCTTCCTCTCTCTCTGCCCCTCTGACCTGTGCTCAGTCTGTTGCAAAATAAACTTAGAAAATTTTTTTCTTTCATTACTTTTGTTTTTTAAGGATTGATTGATTGATAAAGTAGGCTCCATGCCCAACTCATGCTTAGAACCCACGACCCTGAGATCAAGGGGCACATGCTCTACTGATTAAGCCAGCCAGGCACCCCTCCCTCTCAGTGTTTTGGAACTTCAAGCACTGGCTGTACACTGAAGTCTATGCCAATGTATAATTTCCAAAAAGGAGGAAGATCAAAAAAAAAAAAAAAAGAAAGAAATAGCATATAGACATTCAGCCATTTTTCCACATTTGTTGTTTTTCATAGAAATCATGTAATAAATATTTATAATAACCTATATGCTATAAACATGGACCACCTCTGCAAAAACTCTGTTAAAAACTGGAGTAAATGGAGAGGAACATGGGGGAATTATATACTCTTTTATACCTTTTTAGTATTATACTTTATGAATATATTACCTACTAAAGAATAAATAAGCTTTTTACTTAACTGAATTAACCACTAGGCAAAGGTTTTCCATGATGCCATTTAATAGATAAAAGAGATATAGAATCTGACTTTATTTAAAAAAATTTTTTTAATGTTTTATTCAATTTTGAGAGAGACAGAGATAGTGTGAGCAGGGGAGGGGCAGAGAGAGAGGGAGACACAGAATCCGAAGACAGTCTCCAGGCTCTGAGCTGTCAGCACAGGGCTGGATGCAGGGCTCAAATCCACAAGTAGTGAGATCATGACCTGAGCTCCTGATCTGAAGTCCTGACCTGAAGTCGGACGCTCAACCAACTGAGCCAGATTCTAGCCAGGCACCCCTAGAATCCAACTTTAAAGGCTTACAGTCTAGGGGTGCCTGGGTGGCTTAGTTGGTTAAGCGTCCGACTTCAGCTCAGGTCACAATCTCATGGTTCATGAATTCCAGCCCTGCATTGGGCTCTGTGCTGACAGCTCAGAGTCTGGAGCGTGCTTCAGATTCTGTGTCTCCCTCTCTGTCTGCCCCTCCTCCACTCACTCTCTGTCTCTCTCTGTTTCAAAAATAAACATTAAAAAAATTAAAAAAAATAAAGGCTTACAGTCTAGTAGGGAAGATAAGTTACACACATAAATAAAGAACACAGTAAGTGTCCTAATAGAGCACAGAAAGAGTACAATGAGAGGTTATAGGAAAGAGAGGTCACATTTTAGAAACAGGAAGTAAACTGGAGATGGTGAAAAGAAATGACAGGAAATGTTTAATTCAGTGAGTTAACAAGTACAGATGACTCTTGAAAAATAAAGGTCTAAACTGTGTGAGTCCACTTATGTATAATTTTTTTGGATAAATACAGTACTGTCAATGTATTTACTCCTCCTTATTATTGCTTAATAACATTTTGTTTTCTCTAACTTGCTTTATTGTAAGAATACTGTATAAAATGCAGAGAGAGAGTAGAGGGGGAGAGGGGGGAAGAGAGAGAGAGAGAGACAGAGTATCTTAAGCAGGCTCCATGCTCAGTGTAGAGCCTGACACAGGTCTCAATCCTACAATCCTAGGATCATGACCTGAGTTGAAATCAAGAGTCGGACACTCACCCGACTGAGCCACCCAGGTGCCCCTATTGTCTTAAAATTCTTAATTTTTTAAAAAATGTTTTATTTATTTCTAGGAGAGAGAGAGAGAGACAGCGTGAGCAGGGGAGGGTCAGAGAGAGGGAGTCACAGACTGAAACAGGCTCCAGGCTCTGAGCTGGCAAGGCTGACGCGGGGCTCGAACCCACGAACCGCGAGATCATGACCAAGCGAAAGTCGGACGCTTAACCGACTAAGCCACCCAGGCGCCCCTTAAAATTCTTAATTTTGACTTTGTGTTTTGAAAGTGAAGTACAATGGGACAAAGGAGCCTCAGTGTGAGCAGATGAGATACACCCAATATGTGTGTCCACCATTCTTTGCCAGGGCATTCTGTCCACAGCGTCGGCCATGCCGCTGGGCACAGAATTCTGATGGACCCACAATGTGTGGGAGTTCAGCAAGACTTGAAGCCAGTAAAAGGGCAGCATGCTTGTCATGTTGGTGACTGAGCAAATGGAGGCAATAATAGCCCAGAGAGGCTGCACTTCCCCTGTGAACCAGAACTTGCTTCAAACACAGAAAGAAGGCAATGGCTTTCTAAGACACATGGATGAGTAAGATACCCTACTACATCCTTCATGTTGCTCTTCTGTTTTATCCAACCATTTGCTCCGAAAACGATGACAGTACACAGTTCTTGTTCCTTTCAGTCCTTTCTTACTCATCAGCAGACTGAAGGTAACGAGTGCTGGCAGGATGCACACATATCAAAAGTGAAACAAAAGCAGGTGAGTTAGTTTTGTGCAAGGGTTCCGCTGTTCTGCGAAGACAGAAACACACATGTGCGCACAAACCTCAGAACACAATTCGTGTCATTCTGGTGATTCTACATATGAGGTAAATGGTCTTCTACTTGCATTTAAAATCGACATTGCACAATATAAAGAGGAACTGCAAGATCCGTGCTAGTAAGCTCACATGTAAAATGTTTCTCTACCTAGAACAGCATTAACAGCAAATAATAAACACATGACAAGTCGAAGGAGAGAAAGATTGTGAAAGAAAGGAAACAACTTTATATTTATATACCATTAAGGGCATGTTTTCCTTATTTTTTTGAACCAGGGACCCCACATTCTCATTTTGAGCTTGGCGCCACATGTCGCACAGCGGGCCCTGCAGACAGCTCCCAGGGCTCTGGCCCTGGGTCACTGCATCAGGTGCCTGAGGACCTTGGGCCTACCTCGCAGACATGCCACCCTGTGTCTCGTGCAGCTGTTTCCTGGGTTTTCTTAGGGAGCTGCTGAGACATAAAAGGAGTGGGTCTTCTGGTGCGGGCATGTCTAGTGCTGCCTGGGGCGCCCTTCCCACTGCCCTTTGGTAACCTCTCTTTCTTTCCTCGAGGCTGGCAGCATGAAAAGGAGAGATGATTCCCGAAAGAGGATGACTCCCCAGAACTACTCCCTCATGATTACTCACTCATTCAATAATCATTATGAAGGGCCTACTTCGTGCCCAGGCAGCGTGCTGGTGATAAACGGATGAATAATGCACGAACCCTACCCTGTGGCAGCCACAGCCTAGTGGGGAGGTAGACACACGCACACCAGACAGATCTCCTCTCCAAGAGATAAGCTCCGCGCTTCTGCGGAAGCAAAGGAAGTGATTTCTGCCTGTGGAGGTGGGTGCAGGGAGACGGTTTCCCCAGCAGGGGCTAGGGGCTTCACTCAGACTTCTATTCGTAGCCGAAGGGGAAGCTTTATCAAGTCCCCTCAGCCTCAGGCCACCTCAATTTGATGCAGATTCTAAGCAAACCCAGCCTGCCTGCTTGCTATGTGGGGCTTATTTAATTTATTTTTTAAAGTTCGTTTGTTTATTTATTTATTTATTTATTTATTTATTTATTTAGAGAGCACGAGCAGGGGGGTGGGGGGAGTGGGAGAGAAAGAGAGAGAGGATCCCAAGCAGACTCCAGGCTATCAGGCTGTCAGTGTGGAGTCTGACTCGGAGCTTGAACTCATGAACCATGAGATTATGACCTGAGCCGAAATCAAGAGTCAGATGCTTAACCGACTGAGCCACCCAGGTGGCCCGCAAATACAGTTTTAAAAAAGTCTCCTGACCCTCTTTTACAATGGCATTAAGCCCAAAGTGTCTCTTACACAGAAATTCTAGAGCTCCCAGTGAGTGTTTATCACAAGGTCCTCTTGTTTCTTCTTCTGGAGGAATCTTTCACCTACTCAGAAATATCTTTGAGAATTTTTGCTAGAGCCTCCTAACATTCAAAATAAGGTTAGCTTTTACTTGTTAAAAAGGGAGCTTCTGAGGCATTCTGTTCTGCTAAGGTACTCTGCTCTTTCCTGGTGTGGGTAGGAATTTTCCCCTTGGCACTGCTGTGTCCCTAAAATAACAATAATACTTGTGCAAACACCACTTCATACTTGAGGGGTGCTGAGTTCCTTGTTATCAGTTGCCGGATCTCCTTTTTTGGGTAACTGAGTGTTAGGCAAAGGCTCCTTCTTAATTAATGGGTCTATTTTAGCAGCCCACCCTGGCAAGGCTTCCTTCCATTCCCTGTGTCGCTGGGGATCCCACACATCACAGGACTTCCTCTGGACTCCCCAAGGATCAAAGCTTCCTGCCAGCCAGGGATTGTCACCAAATCCCACGGATCAGGGGCTGAATACAAGGAGAGTTCAAAGGTAAAGTTACTCCCAGGAGCCATTGTGGTGGGCAGGATATAGGCAATCCCATGGAGGAAACCTTTCATTAAGAGTTCAACACACCTGCTCTTCCCCTCAACCCCAAGCATCAAGGCCCAAGGACTCCAGGGAAAGGTGGAGGGGGGGGTGTAAAGGTGTGAGTGGGGGTGGGTGCATCTCATCCAAAGGAGATCTAGCTTAGCTTTTTGTAGCTGATGGTTGAAATAAACAGTTTCACCATCTGAGAAGCTCTTGGCCAGGGATTATCTTAAACAGGGATATCTTACCTAGGTTCTTAGTCTGAAAACTCTTTGGAGAGGGATGGGGTTCAGGTGCTTTATTAAGAGAATTTTGAGCTTGCATGCAACACACACACATACATGTGGTGAGACCTGATCAGAATGTGGGCGGTGAGAGAGTTCAACAGAGGCAGAACAAAGGAGATAAAAGTTTATAGAATACACTGCAAGGGACAAGGGGCAGGACAGCAAAGGAGAGACAGTCAGTCAGAAGGCAGTGGTGGGGGTTGCAGTGAAGGAGGGGAGGAGAGAAGGTATGGGAACATATGGAATTTTCCTCTTTTTGGTACCTGTGCCTGGTTGTAAGTAGGCCATATTTCCTGACCATATGCAGACAGGTGGATCACATAATGAGCCTGTCTGCATTCAGCCCAGTGGTCACTGTGGGCCCTTTTACCTTTCTCAGGTTTCCATTGCTCAAGCCTGTTGCCTAAAAGTGGCGTCTAACACACACACACACACACACACACACACACACACACACACACACACACACACTTTCTCTTCTCCCCTCTCCTCCCCCTTCCTCTCAGTTCCTTAAAGCACACAGAGCTGATGCTTCAGGGACAAGGGTAGTCTTTAAGGTTAGAAATGGCTTAGAAAAAGACCAGATGAGGGGCGCCTGGGTGGCTCAGTCGGTTAAGTGACCGACTTTAGCTCAGGTCATGATCTCGCAGTTTGTGGGTTCGAGCCCCACGTCGGGCTCTGTGCTGACAGCTAGCTCAGAGCCTGGAGCCTGTTCTGGATTCTGTATCTCCCTTTCTCTGTGACCCTCCCCTGCTCATGCTGTCTCTCTCCTTCTCTCTCTGAGAAATAAATAAAAAACATTAAAGAGAAAGAAAAGACCAGATGAGGCAGGGAATACTAATATGGAAATGGTGTGAGCAAAAGACTGCTTTGGGCAAACAGGTGCATTTTCATTGGAAAAGCAGGAAAACTGTGTTTGACTCTTTCAATGACCTTGACCCTGAACATCCTTGAAGTGGTCATTGTATCTTTGAGTTAAGATCAAAAGAAGAAATAAATGGCAAGTATCTTTCTTCTTTTTTATTCCTAAATATATATATTTATTTGATTATAAAAGCAATATACCACATGATCATAAAAGCAATAGAACCACAACCCAGAGTATCTGGAACAGAGGAAGAAAACAAGTCTCTAAGTGAAAAACTACCTAATAGAAGCTCTATTAGCAAAGACATTTAGTAATTAGACTCATTTACATTTTTCACAAATTATTTTAATATTAAAAATTTATTTATTTATATTTTTTTAATATTAAAAATTTTTAATGTTTATTAATTTTTGAGAGAGAGAGGGAGAGTGCAAGATGGGGAGGGGCAGAGAGAGAGGGAGACTGAGAATCCCAAGTAGGCTCCACACCATCAGCGTAGAGCCCGATGTGGGGCTCAAACTCATGAACCATTAGACCATGTCCTGAAGTGAAGTCAGGTGCTTAACCAACTGAGCCACCCAGGCACCCCAAGTTATTTTAATATTTTAAGTCTCAAGGTGATTTTACAAATGGAATTTAGGTGGATGAAACTGGTATTCTTCTGTTATTATGTGGGATAGGACACAACACAAATGAGTACAAGTAAGACATTTACAGAAATAAAAACTCTAGAAAGATGTTATCAAACAGAGGATTTTCCACCTATAATTTCTTAATATTTAAGGGAAAATGGGTTGCTAAATATAAAAGGATAGGGGCGCCTGGGTGGCTCAGTCAGTTAAGTGTCAGGCTTCGGCTCAGGTCATGATCTTGTAGTCTGTGAGTTCAACCCCGCATCAGGCTCTGTGCTGACAGCTCTCTCACTCAAAAATAAGTAAATGTTAAAAAATTTTTTTTAATATAAAAGGCTAAAAAAGTTAAATGCAAGCATACACTAATTGTACTTAGAAATTCAATCTTCCCATAGAACCAACAGATGAGGCAAAGAAGATAGAAAGAAAACTAAATCCCATACAATCCCATCAACCTACCATTGTGGCTGAGAAATAAATATTGGGCACAAAGACAGAAACAGAGAAGTTTAGACATTGAAATAAAAGGCTGGGGCAGACAGGAGAATGGGGCAGTGTGTGTGTGTGCGTGTATGTGTGTGTGTGGAGACTGGATTAGCAGGTAGAAACTGGCCTGGCAGGCAAACAGATTCTCCAGATTGAGGCCCAGAAGAGGAGGAGACCCCAGAGTCTGACTAGTTCTGTCTACAGCATGTTGGAATAAGCATTTGGTATAGGATGAATCTGTCAGGAAGCCATAGGCAAATGCTAAGGGCCCTCATTTTGATGACTGTGCCTCCATGTTAAGACAAGTCTATAGGGGTGCCTGGGTGGCTTAGTCGGTTAAGCGTCCGACTTTCGCTTAAGTCATGATCTTGCGGTTCGTGGGTTCGAGCCCCGCATCGGGCTCTGTGCTGACTGCCAGCTCAGAGCCTGGAGCCTGTTTCACAGTCTGTGTCTCCCTCTCTCTCTGACCCTTCCCTGCTCACGCTGTCTCTCTCTCTCTCTCTCTCTCTCTCTCAATAAATAAAAAACATTTAAAAAAAAAAAAAAAGAAAAAGAAAAAAGACAAGTCTATGACTTGGTGGCTGAGGGCAGTGAGAGTGGACAGATGGGGCCAAGTACATAGAGTCAAGGATCATCAACAGACCACAACTGAGCCACCTTTTTCCAAACCGTGTGTAGGAGGCTCTGCTAAGCATTCTGTGTAATGAGGACCTGTGCCTGCCCTTCATGAGCTCACCACTGGGTGGGGGAGACAAACGCACAGAGCTGAACCTCATGGTCCAGAGGCAGGTGAATCAGGTGGGGGTGAATTTTGATGCTCCTAATCACTAGCTTAGAGAATCCTGAGCAAACTTCAGCTCTAGGAACCCCAGTGATCTCATTTGTAAATAGGGATAATACTGCCTCTTTTTAAGGTGGTAAGAATGAGAGTTAATGTCTATCAAGATCCAAGCACAAAGACTTGTGTATGGTGGGTGTTAAGTAAGTGAGGGGTTGTCAGTCTCCCCCACTAATACTGTACTCTGTGTCCTTGTTATTCTATCACTGAGGCTTAGGACAGAGCCTGGCATGTAAGAGCTCTGGTGTGTAGTAGTTTTTTTGATGTTTATTTACTTATTTTGGGGGTGGGGCAGAGAGAGAAGGAGAGAAAGAATCCCAAGCAGGGCTCTGTGCTTGGGGCTCGAAATCTCTAACCATGAGATCATAACCTGAGCCAAAACCAAGACTCAGATGCTTAACTGACTGAGCCACCAGGCGCCCTTGGTGTGTAGAAAATTTTTGACGAACAAACGAATGAACAATAACAACAGCTGATCCTTACATAATACCTTTATGTGTCAGGTACGGTTCTAAGCATCTCATCTCTAGTAACTCACTTAATCCTCAAAACAACACAATGAGAGAGGTACTGTTATTATCTCCAATGTGCCCACGGCCACACGGCTGGTAACAAGCAGAGCCAGGATTCCAACCCTGGCAGCCTGACTTGGAGCCAGTGTTCTTTATTGATGACTACACTATTCTCCTCTCGAAGTGGCTATTATTTCCCTCTGCCGAAGCGGGAAGCATACAGCACACTGTCTACCTTACAAGTTGATTGTGGGATCAAAAGAGATCATGCATGTGACAGTACTCTGCTATGATAAGCCAAGTAGTACATAATTCAAAGTATTGTTGCTATTATTACTCTGATATTGAAATAATTGGATGTACCACCACAGGGCTAAGAAAATGAGGGGAAAGGCACCGCTCTGAAAATGAAAGGGAGAGAGCAGAGGCCAAAAAAAAAAAAGTGTTAGGAAGGCGAATAAATAGAGGGGCATTAGAACAGGTGGAAGAAGGGGGAAAGGGACTTAACGCAGTCTGAGTGCAGAATCAGGGCCAGAGCGGGTCGGGGGACAACGGGTCCCTGACAACTGCCAGTTCACAGGGCTGCGGGCACCAGAAACAACTCTGCTGGGCAATCAGACAGGAGCCAGGCTCTGAGGTCTTGGAAGCGAGTAGCTAAGATAATGGGCAGGAAACAAATAAACTGGGGAAGCAGAATGGAGGTAGACAATTTGGACATCATTCAGGGAGCTCTGGCCTGGAGAAGAATAAATGCTTTCCTGATAAAACCCAAGCCCTTACTTTGATGGGTGTATGAAAAAGAAATTAAGGCTGATTCAAATAGAAAGACTGGGCTTTTGAGACACCTCACTGAAAAGCGATGGGATGGGAAGGTCGGCAAAGAAAGACAGGATTACTAATGCCTAAGAGCTTTCTATCCATGCCTGACAGAGAATCTCAAACATGCTGAAGTTCAGGGAAGCATTATTATTATTAACTGGAGGTTACTGAGCCTTTCAAAACCCTTTTATTTCCAAAGTATTTTTCTCTGCTAGCCCTAGAGATAAATGGCATTTTTGCCCTTCTTGGTTCGTGTCTGGCTGTTAAATGTGGAGGGTATCTTGAGTGCAAATTGGAGAAAGGGTAGGGAGGGGATGAGGGGAGTATCATGCGTGATTTTCACTGAAGAATAAAGGGGAAATTTTTAACTGGTCGAGTGCTGAAAATGCTTCAGGGATGTAGGCAGGTTGGCAGTTTAGGGACAAAGACCAAGACAGACACTACGGTTAGCCCCTGGCAGGGGTGACAGTTCAGGAGTCCTAAACAAAGAGTGGGCGATGGGACTCACCCACAACACCTGCCCACTGCCGGCAGCTGAGGCTGAGGCGCACTGCCCGGGCTTCGAGGGGCCAGCGGACCGCGCCCACCGGGCTGCAGCCGGCTCTCTCGGTGGCAGGGCCGCAAGCAATCGCCACAGCATCTTTTGGAATGTCTTTAAATAGCAACCTGAGGAAGGCGGCAGCCTTCCTTCACCCCCACAGGCACGGAAATAGAACAAAGAAGGCAGGAAAAATGGCCGGAGTATGTGCAAAGGCAGCAGACTGCTGCTGTGGGAGAGGAGATGGGGAGCTTTGTCCTTAAAAGGTGTTTACGATCCCAGCTTTCAAACTCTACTCTGTGACCGTGACCTTGCGTGGGGAAAGGGCTCCACTTGGCCGTCAGAGGAGGCTCTCCCGTGCAAACCCCCCACTGAGGGAGCCCAGTCCTGCTCCCTGCCTGTGCCTAACGCCTCCCACGCGGGATGAGTGCTTGCAAAAGGCTCACTACTACCATTTACTGAGTGTTTTTGACGCTTCAGTCACTGTGCTAAGCCCTTTGCACACAGTATCTCATTTAATCCTATGAGACAGGTGTTGTTAGGTCCAGTTTAAAATGAGGGAAAGGGAATGTAGAATGGTTTCAGTGACTTGCTCCAGGATACAGCCAGAGTTCAAACCTGCATCTGTTAGGGCTAACTCTGAAAACCTTGCTTTTATTTTTAAAAAAATGTTTAATGTTTTTTTAAAAATTTATTTCCGAGAGAGAGACAGTGTGAGCAGGGGAGGGTCAGAGAGAGAGGGAGACACAGAATCTGAAGCAGGCTCCAGGCTCTGAGCTGTCAGCACAGAGCCCAATGCGGGGCTCGAACCCATGAGTGGTGAGATAATGACCTGAGCCGAAGTCGGACGCTTAACCGACTGAGCCACCCAGGCACCCCCAAACCTTGTTTTTAAATATGTGCAATTACTAGGAAATCCAATACGTAAGAGGAAGCAATGGAGAAGATTTGACCTTTTCCTTGTCCCATCAAAGTTGTTTATTTGGATGGAGCCTGGGCAGGGAGGAGGCAGAGCAATAAATAACTGGGCCACTGGCTGACCATAAGGTTTCCTTTGGGGCACCCTGCATCACCAGGCAAACTCGGGTCGCACAGCTCCAGGTCTAGCTGGAATCGCACATAGGGGAAGGACAAGACACTCTCTTGAGGACATCTAGTCAATGGAATTCTAGACACTGTGCAAGGTGCCTTGGGAAGCAAAGGCCAGAGAAAACCAGGCACTGACACATCAGAGGTCCTGGTGGGGTTTGTATCATGTGCTAATATGTACATGGTGTGGACTAGACCAGAAAGAAGAACCCCTGCTACACACTCCAAAATACGGCTACAAAGCCCAGAGGCTGCCTCTGTGCAACGCTGTCATTCTAGCATAGGGATTCCCTGCTGCAGATTACAACTCCCTGGAGAAGGTTTAAAATGGCTGGGCCCCCACCTCACACCTAAGAACCAGATTCATAGTGGTTAGGATCCAGGACTTTTCACAAAATGTTTTAATTTATTTTTATAATTTTTATGCTCTCCAGGTGACTCTAACAAGCAGCCAGGATGCAGTAGTGTGGGAGGTTAGGAAAAAACACTGAGTGGGAGAGTAGGAGTTAGTTACACCATGGTTTCGAAAGTAACAACTCTCCTGGGAGAAACCTAAGTGCATGTTTAATAAGGGTGACGTGATTTGGACATAACCTATTACACTTCTTGGAATTTTCTTAACTATCAACAATCAGGTTTTTATTTTCCAAAGGGGACAGGGTCAAAATCATTTTAAGATCTTATTTTTAGGAGCACCTGGGTGGCTTAGTTGATTAAGCATTTGACTCTTGATTTTGGCTCAGGTCATAATACCAGAGTCAAGAGATTGAGCCCTGCATCAGGCTCTGTGCTGAGCATGCAGCCTGCTTAAGATTCTCTCTCTCCCTCTACTGGTCGTGCTCTCTCTCTCCCTCTCAAAAAAAAAAAAAAAAGATTTTATTTTTAAGTAATCTTTACACCCAATGTGGGGCTCAAACCCACAATCCCGAAATCAAGGGTCACGTTTCACCAACTGAGCCAGCCAGGCACCCCTCAAAATCATTTTTTTTTACAAATAGTTTATTGTCAAATTAGTTTCTACATAACACTCAGTGCTCATCCCCAAAGTGCCCTCCTCCATGCCCATCCCCCCCTCCCCCCCACATCCATCAGTCCTCAGTTTTTGTCAGCATTCAAGAGTCTCTCATGGTTTGCCTCTCTCCCTTTCCCCCACCATTTCCGCCCTTCTTCTCCCCCTTGTTCCTCCATCAAGTTCCTCCTAATCCTCCTATACGTGCAAACATATGATATTTGTCCTTCTCTGCCTGACTTATTTCGCTCAGCATAACACCCTCAAGGTCCATCCATGTTGCGACACATGGCCAGATTTCATTGTTTCTCATTGCCATGTAGTATTCCATGGTATAGATAAACCACATCTTCTTGATCCATTCGTCTGTTGATGGACACTTAGGCTCTTTCCATGTTTTAGCTATTGTGGAGAGTGCTGCTATGAACAATGGGGTACATGTGCTCCTATGCCTCAGCATTTCTGTATCCTTTGGGTAAATTCCTAGCAGTGCTATTGCTGGGTCATAGGGGAGTTCTATTGTTAGTTTCCTGAGGAACCTCCACACTGTTTTCCAGAGGGGCTGCACCAGTTTACATTCGCACCAACAGTGTAGGAGGGTGCCCGTTTCTCCACATCCTCGCCAGCATCTAGAGTTCTCTGATTTGCTCATTTTAGCCACTCTGACTGGCGTGAGGTGGTATCTCAGTGTGGTTTTGATTTGTATTTCCCTGATGAGAAGGGATGCTGAGCATCGTTTCATGTGTCTGTTGGCCATCTGGATGTCCTCTTTGGAGAAGTGTCTGTTCATGTCTTCTGCCCATTTCTTCACTGGGTTGTTTGTTTTTCGGGCGTGGAGTTTGGTGAGTTCCTTATAGATTCTGGATATTAACCCTTTATCTGATATGTCATTTGCAACTATCTTTTCCCATTCCGTTGGTTGCCTATTAATTTTCTGGGTTGTTTCCTTGGCTGTGCAGAAGCTTTTAATCTTTATGAGGTCCCAACAGTTTATTTTTGCTCTTGATTCCCTTGCTTTTGGGGATGGGTCAAGTAAGAAGTTGCTGCGGTGGAGGTCAAGGAGGTTGTTTCCTGCTTTCTCCTCTAGGGTGTTGATAGTTTCCTGTCTCACGTTCAGGTCCTTTATCCATTTTGAGTTGATTTTTGTGCATGGTGTGAGAAAATGATCTAGTTTCATTCTTCTGCATGTTGCTGTCCAGTTCTCCCAACACCATCTGTTAAAAAGGCTGTCTTTTTTCCATTGGATATTCTTTCCTGCTTTGTCAAAGATCAGTTGGCTGTATACTTTTGGGTCCACTTCTGAGTTCTCAATTCTGTTCCATTGGTCTATGTGTCTGTTTTTGTGCCAATACCATACTGTCTTGAGGATGACAGCTTTGTAGTAGAGGCTGAAGTCTGGGATGGTGATACCTCCCGTTTTGGTTTTGCTCAAAATCATTTTTGATCCACAAATTGGCACTGCATTTTTCCCCCAAAACATTTAAAAAATTCCTTCTTAAATATGTGTATGTGAAGTGCGATTCTGAAGACAGAGAGTTACAGGCTACCAACACACGTTCTTTAAGAAAATGAAAGGATAATACAAACGCAGCAGCCTCTGTTGCTAGGTTAGCTGGAATTACGGCAGAAACCTCTGCCCAGATGGGAGGGATTAAGGGGAATACATGCGTTAGAACTTTGAAAAGATATATATATACACATATATATATCTGCATATATGCCCATACATATATACTGCTATATATATAGCACACACAGAGTGTATCAATGGTGTATGTGTGTGTGTCAAGAAGCCAAGTTGCGAAATGCAGAAGGTTCTGGCAGAACATCCATATGCATGCTGTCACTGCCGCAGTTCTCCATCGCCCAGCTGATTTGGGGACAGTATGTCTACAGCCCAACTGCAATGAAAACTTCAGGCGTTTCTAAGTAAAGGAGGGTAAAATTCCCTCCTAATGAGAACTTGTTTGGACAACTTCTGCTCTTGGGAAACCTGAATACTGGAAGAGCTTGGAAATCCCAGAATTTCCAGTTGAAGATCTAGGAAATCTATTTATCATAAAGGCAGGTACAAAGAAATTTAAGAGATGTGTTCCATGCCTCTTAAAGACTTTGTGCACTCTCTCAACAAATATTAAGCGCTTATTTTGTGCAAAGCAATGTGCAAGATTTGGGGAATATAAAAGTGAATGGAATGAGTAGTCAAATTCACACAGAGGGAATGGTGACTGCCAGGGGGTGAGGGAGGTGGAACCTGCTTAAGATTCTCTCTCTTTCCCCCTCTGCCCCTCTCCCCTACTAATGCTCTCTTTCTAAAAATAAAAAAAATAAAAAAAATTTAAATGGTTAAGATGGTAGATTTTGTCTTCTGTATCTTTTACCACAATGAAAGAAAAAAGTGGCTGGTGTGTTCAGGGGCTCGCAGTTCCCTGTTGGCATCAGACATGATGAAATCATCACACTACTCTAGTCCAGAGCTGATACATAAAGTACTCTGGAGCCTGGAGAAGCGAGGACTGATTTTACTTGGGAAGTCAGGAAAGGCTTTTCACAGAGTGTAAAATGTAAGTTGAGTCCTAAAGGATGAATAAAAGCTAATCAGATGGACAGGTGAGGGGAAAAGAAGGTGTTTGCGGCATAAGAAATAGTAGGGACTGGGGCACCTGGGTGGCTCAGTCAGTGAGGCATCTGACTCTTGATTTTGGCTCAGGTCAGGCTCCGTGCTGACAGCACAGAAGCCTCATTGGGATTCTCTCTTTCCCTCTCTCTGCCCTTTCCCTGCCCATGCACTTTGGCTCTCAAAATAACTAAATAAATGTTTAAAAAGAAAGAGTAGAGACCAAGATGTCTGCAAGCAGCAGTCTGCGGATGAGGCTGTCAGGGCATTTGAGGAGAAGTACGGAGGAGACAGAGAAGTCAGGGGGTCCAGAATATAAAGGGCCTTCTGTGTCATGTGAAGAAGCCTGGTCTTTATCTCAGGGACCAGGGTAGAAATGTCAGCTGGGGACTGGACTTCAGCAGATCTGCATTTCAGAAAGCACTTTCTAGCTGCAGTTCCCTCACCGTGCCGACTGCACGAACACCCATCAACCCCAGAGAACTACGAACTATGGAGCGGAAGGAAGTGGAGTGGTTAAGGAAGCCGAAGTCCTAGGAATGCAAGGTTGTCCCAACACGCCTGTAACAGTCTACCTCTTCCTCAAGTGTCATCTCAGGCCAGTTCTGACTAGTTCCGTCACAACAGCCAAGCTGGCAATAAGGCAGCCTGGGTGTGCACTCAGTTGTCCCTCTTACTGGCCATGTGACCCGTGCATCTAAATGTAAGTATTCTGGACCTCAATTCTCTTATCTGTAAATAGAGTTACTAAGCATAGTTATCTCACAAGGGTTGTTGGGAGGATTCCAGGAGATCATGAATGTGAAGAAGCTGGTGCTTTGCCTGCCGTACAATAAGCCCTTAATAAATGTTCTACTATTATTAAATACTAAGCCTCAGAGAACATGCAATTTATTCAGAGCAGATCTGCTAAAAGCAAACAAACCATGAAGCAGTGAGCAATGAGCTGGAACAGACTAGAGAGCATCGATCCTAACTGTCATTTTACATCACCCCAAGGAGGGTATGGTCACAACTCCTCCCCTTCAGAGGATGAAGCAAAGAGAAGTGGGTTTTCCAACCCAGAGGCCCATCTGGTTATCAGAAGAAGAAACGATTCCAATCAGGCTGCAGGGCGGAAGGAAAGTCCCAGACTCCTACTCCCCAGCCTGGCAGCCCTGAAGGTGTTTGGTCTGCTCCCTGCTTTTTTCAGTTCTGGGTCCCTTAGGGGAAGTTGCTGGATGGCGAAGTCCATGGTTGGCCTGACCTTTTGGCAAGAGATCATGGAACATGTGGTGGAATAAAAGGAAGCCAGTGCTGCTTCCTGTCTCTGCTCTGTGAGGCGTTCACTCTGGCAGGTCCTGGGAGGTCAGGGCACCTGGGTCCAAGGCCAGCCCCGAACACTGTCCTCTCACTGTTCCATCCTTCTCCAGGGCAGACAGGAAATAAGCTGTCAGGAGGTAGTCTGGCCTGTTTTCCTTTTGGGTATCAGGTTTCCAGGATCTCAAGCAGCCCTCTGTTGGCCATGATTTGTGCAGAACATGCCCAAGTGACTGGGTCTCTGAGTCCTTCAGATGACACTCACTGGACCTTCAGTCCTGCCCGTGCTGCCTGGGCTTACCTGCTACTGCTCTGCCACGTGCTAGTTGTTGCAGAAGTTACTTATCTTCTCTGTTAGTTTCCTCATGTGTAAAATGGGGATACTAATCATAACTCAATGGATAATGAAGATTAAGTGAATGAATTAATGTAAAGCACTTAGATATAAGTGCTATCAGATGGCAAATGCTCAAAGTGTTTTAATGAAGTTTCAGGACTGCAACTACCATATAAACTAAGAGAAGATAATATTTTCATTTGTTTAGAATGTTATAGAGATTAGTTTACTCTTTTGGAAAATCAAGCGCTACAATGTACTTTTGAGTTGCTCCTATGATATCTGTGTGATTTTGCATTTGTGTTACATTCATGATGACTCTACATATAAGAGCAACCAAATAATAGTTCGTTATACCTAGAGTCGGCCTAGACATTTATATTTAAAATATATGCTATGTTTTGGGGTGCCTGGGTGGCTCAGTCGGTTAAGCATCGGCTTCGGCTCAGGTCATGATCTCACGGTTCGTGGGTTCGAGCCCCGTGGCGGTCTCTGTGCTGACATCTCAGAGACTGGAGCCTGCTTTGGATTCTGTGCCTCCCTCTCTCTGCCCCTCCCCAACTCACACTGTGTGTTTCTGTCTCTCAAAAATGAATAAACATTAAAAAAAATTAAAATATGCATGTAGGTTAAGAGGCTACAAATTTCATTTCAGGAGAATAAAGGGGAAATACAAAAATATTTGGTATAATAATTTAGTATAGTAAAAGTGTTTTGGGTCTGATAAAAAGAAAGGGAGCTGACAGTAGATATCCCAAATCTGGTGCTTTAACTTATGTTCCCTTTATGATGTCACCTAAGATACCCTGGTGAATAAGATGAACCTTGTTCCAGGTGAATGAGTGAATTAAGTAAAAGGAAGAGGGAGAGATGTTATCTTTTTATTAGCATTTGGCCAACGTAAGCAACCAGAAACAACTGGAAATGAGTGCTAGTTCTTCCTGTCATTTGCTTTGGAAATTTGTAACCACTGTCTTTTCATAAACTTTATTTCCTCATTCATAAAATAAGACAGTTGGATTATTTCCCAAAGTATTTTCCATGGAGCATTATTACTTGGCATACTTATAATGAAAAAAAGGTTCCTTGGTAAATGAGTTGGAGGAAATTGTTGGTTTTCTTTGCTGCAGGCCTCCTCAGACTCTTTAATAGGTAACCATGTACCTAATCACCAAGAGGAAAACATATAGTCATATGCAGTTTTTTCCAAACTTATTTGACCATGAAGACCTCATGTTAGAAGAAGAACTCAGCAAGTTCATAAGCCAAGGAAAATTCTTGTGAAATAAAATTAAGTAGTCTCTAAGTCCTTTTCTACCTTAACATTCTAAAATTCTGAGTTTGGGAGTGCCTAGGTGGCTCGGAGGTTTAGGAATCTGACTCTTGGTTTCAGCTCAGGTAATGATCTCGCTGTTCGTGAGTTCAAGCCCCAAGTCAGGCTCTGTGTTGATGGTGTGGAGCCTGCTTGGGATTCCCTCTCTTTCTCTTTCTGTCCCTCCCTTGCTCATTCTCTCTCTCTCTCTCAAAATAATAAATTTTAATCTATATATACATATAGAAATATGTATATTTCTATACTCCTGACCTTGGGGCTGTGAATTTGAGCCCCACACTGGGTGTAGAGATTATATACAAATACAATTTTTAAAAAAAAGGATAAGAAGGGTAAGGAATAGGCTATCCTACAGAAAATAAAGTAGTATGTCTGATGCAGAAGAGGAAGACAAACCAAGTTCTAACATATGTAGATCTATGTAAATGATGGTGCAGAAGAGGCAGAAAGGGAGCAGTGTTAAATGTCAGGGCTTCCAAACTGTCATATCTGTTATCACTAGAAAAGGTTGAACGTTGATATTTTAGCAATCACAGTAAGGTACTGAGTTGTAATCTTTCTGGCTTTATTTCTCAAACCCATCACTACTGTCATAGGACTTGGCCAAGTTACTATTGAGGAAATCTATGGGACTACCCGCTACACCCAAGTACTGACCCAAGCTCTTCTCACAGATGGGTCCCATGGAAACTGAAGGTGGTTTTACACAAAACAGCATTTCCATATACCCTCCCTGGCTCAGCTAAGTTGGCTGATATGAGGATGGGCATCAGACCCTAGCTGGAACATTAAGTTTCCTCCCTGGAATTTTTGCATTTGGGACCAGGTAGGGAATCTCTGAGTGTTAGATGTAAGAGCTGGATCACTGTCAGTGGTCATATTGCTGTCACAGGAGGAAAGCTGGACGCTGGTGTAAAAGAACAAAGATGAAATACAGAAGACACAGAGACAAGATATGGAGCGTTTGAATTCCTGATTCTGGGAGTCACTGATAGCCAGCTCCAACCCATATTTTCCCACAACATGACTATTTAGCCCTTCTTTGGATCTTGCAGGCTAAAAAGCTCTCTGCTTAAGCTAGTTTCTGTTGCTTAAAGAAATGAACTAGGTAAAAAAAAAAAAAAGAAACGAACTAGGTTTCTGTTGCCTAAAACCAAAAGAGTTCTGACTATAGTCACATATCTACTTTCTCCATCTAGAAGAGGAGAGAATGGAAGCTGCCATCTGAAAGCTGGTGGACTGAATACACGCACACATCACCGTTCTTTCCTGGAACCCCACTGAAAGGACAGCCAAAGGAGAAAAAAAAAAAATGGTATTAAGCTATCAGAACAAAAAGCACTAATAAGTCAATAGCAACAAAAGTTTTGATGCTAGAAAGCAGTTGGATGAATTCTAGGGTCATAATTCTGATTTTCCCAGGTTAATTTGTACAGCTGTTACACTTATATAATTGTCTCCTTTCTCTCTCAGAAGTGTCTCGGTTGGATAATAAATTGATTCACTAAATCCAGAAGCAAGCGTAATGCACAACAAAAACTCAAAAAAGTTCAGGAGTTGATAGGTCAGTCACATTTCTTAAAATGGAGGTGAACAGAAGCCCTGGTCAGAAGTTTGTCTGTATTAAGGAGGTTGCCTCATGTCTTCCATTCTGTGTACCCAGGTGACTGCCCTTCCCCAACCACAGCAGAAGCTTGGAGTTTACCCTTTAGAGGATCCCACCAAAGAGACTCTGGATAGACAGACATCAGTATCGATAAGGATGAGGCTACCATGTTGAAAACAGAAAGATTAAGTGAAAATCTACACACAAAATGGTGAGACTGCCATCCTCCTTCTTCCACTTATCTTCTAGAACCCTGGCAGCTGGGCTCACACCCTCTAGGTAGGAGACCAGACAATTCTTCTCTGACCAGCCCCAAAGAAAACAACTTTAAAGAGTCTTGAAGTCTACCAGTGAAAGAAAGTCTCCTGATGAAATGACTTGGCCATATCATCACTTCCTATAAAGTTCCCCAGTCCATAAGTATTGCCTATGCACACAAAGCATCGCTAACTTTTAAGTGCCGTGTTCTTAAGTCTTACAGTAGTCTTAGAAAGTAATTAGTCCATTCAAGAGCAAGTGAATGAAAGGTTAGAGGAGACATGTCTCTCAGAAGGTGAAACTTGATATGTTTGAACCTTTTAAGGGATTTATAAACATTTAGCATGAGGGATAAATTGGTAAGAGGTTCACAGAAAAGTAACAAATGTAAACCTGAGACATTTATTAACTTCAGAGAAAGCCAAAATTCATACAAGAAAGGAAATGTAATCATAGTGCATAATATGGCTCTGCTGTGGATAATAGTTACAGTTATGGTAACATAAACACTAAATGTTGACAGAGCAAAAACTGGAATATAACTATAACTATATAGGGAAAATGGGGAAGGAGAATGCATATATTTGGGGCATATTAATAATAATAACTAATACATATTGAGCTCTCAGAAACTATACATTCTAAATGCTTTATATAATTAAGGTAATTTAGTTAAAAAATTAAAAAAATTGTTTATTTTTAAGAGTGAGAGAGAGAGAACTCAATCTGGGGAGGGGCAGAGAAAGAGAGAGACACACACAGAATCCAAAGTAGGCTTCAGGCTCTAAGCTGTCAGCACAGAGCCCAAACCAGGGCTTGAACTCATGAACAGTGAGATCATGACCTGAGCTGAAGTCAGATACCCAACCAACTGAGCTACCCAGGTGCCCTCTGGTCATTTAATTTTAAAAACAACCCTATGTACTATGATTATCCTCATTTTTATAGATGAGGAAATCGAGGCACAGAGGTCAACTAACTTGTGCAGGGTCTCACGGCCAGTAAGTAGTAAAGCTGGGATTCAATCCTAGACATTCTAGCTCTAGACTTAACACTCTAAGTCTAAGCCACTATGCTGCTTCTTTGCTTCTCACTGCAGGCCAGTTTTCTCCACCTTAGGAACATAATCAGTGAGTAAGTCCCACTTGCACATATTAGATCTAGCAGGAAGTCAGTAAGTGTGCTGAAAAATCAAGAAATAGCAGTGTAAGCATGCTACTTAGAAATATGGAAGTAAGGGCACTTGGGCGGTTCAGTCGGTTGAGCATCTGAATTTTTTTAAAAAAATTTTTAATGCTTATTTATTTTTGCAAGAGAGTGAGAGAGACAGAGCATGAATGAGGGAGGGGCAGAGAGAGAGGAACATACAAAATCTGAAGCAGGCTCCAGGCTCTGTGCTGATAGCACAGAGCCTAATGCAAAGCTCAAACTCACGAGCAGTGAGATCACAACTTGAGCCAAATTTGGACACCTAACTGACTGAGCCACCCAGTTGCCCCTAGTTTTATTTATTTTTTTATTTTTTAAAATATTTTATTTATTTCTGAGAGAGAGAGAGAGAGAGAGAGAGAGAGAGCGTGAGCAGGGTAGGGTCAGAGAGAGAGGGAGACACAGAAACTGAAACAGGCTCCAGGCTCTGAGCTGGCTGTCAGCACAGAGCCCGACGCGGGGTTCGAACCCACGAACCGTGAGATCATGACCTGAGCCGAAGTCGGGCACCCAACCGACTGAGCCACCCAGGCACCCCCAGTAGTCCCTAGTTTTGAGCATCTGACTCTTGATTTTGGCTCAGGTCATGATCTCAGGGTCGTGGTATGGAGCCCTGCATCAGGCTCTGCACTGAGCATGGAGCCTGCTTAAAAGTCTCTCTCTCTGTCTCTGTCTTTCTCTCTGCCCCTCTTGCCTGGCTTGTAGACAGTCTCTCTAAAAATAAAAATTAAAAAAAGAAAAGAAAGAAATATGGAAGTTAGGGTACCTGGGTGGCTCAGTTGGTTAAGCATCCAAATTCATCTCAAGTCATGATCTCTGGGATTATGAGTTCAAGCCCCGCATAGAGCTCTGTGCTGACAGCTCAGAGCTTGAAGTCTGCTTCAGATTCTGTGTCTTGGTGGCTCTCTGCCCCTCCCCCACTCATTCTCTGTCTCTCTTTCTCAAAAATAAATAAACATTAAAAAAAGAAATATGGAAGTAAATACTTAAAGAAACAGCCAATCAAGTTGAAAACAGTTGCTAATGGGAAGAGAGAATGGAGGGTAAAAGGAGGACGGGGCTATGGATCTGGGGCTGTGGATCTTTGAATTAAGCTTTGTAAAACTATGAAACAATGATATAAAAATCCCAATTAAAAAACAAACATATTAACAATAAAAAGACAGGTAACCCAATTAAAAAAAAAATGGGCAAAGATTCTGAATAGACATTTCTCCAAAGCAGTTATCCAAATGGCTAATAAACTCATGAAACAATGCTCAACATCTTTAGCCATCAAGGAAATGCAAATTTAAACTACACCACTTCACACTCACTAGGGTGGCGATAATCCTAGCAAATGATAGACAATAACAAGTGCTAACGAGAATGTGGAGCATTTGGAACCCTCAGACATTGCTGCTGTGAATGAGAGACGACGCAGCTGGAAAGGAGTCTGGTTCCTGAATAAGTTAAATGTAGAGTTACCACATGACCCAGCAATTCCACTCCTAGGCGTGCACCCATGGGAACGAAAGCATATGTTTGCACAAAAACGTGCACACAAATGTTCACAGCAACATTATTTATTTATTTAAAAACTTTTTTTTTAAACGTTTATTTATTTTTGAGAGACAGAGAAAGACAGAGCGTGAGCAGGGGAAGGGGCAGAGAGAGGGAGACACCGAATCTGAAGCAGGCTCCAGGCTCTGAGTTGTCAGCACAGAGCCCAATGCGGGGCTCAAACTCATGGACCGTGAGATCATGACCTAAGCCAAAGTTGGATGCTCAACCTACTGAGCCACCCAGGCGCTCCATCAACATTATTTAAAATAGCCAAATTGTGGAAATAACCCAAATGTCCATTAACTGATGAACAGATAAACATGGTATATTCATATAATAGAATATTATCCATTCATAAAAGGTTATGAAATCCTAATGTAGGCTACAATACAAGATGAACCTTGACTGCATTATGCTAAGTGAAAGGAGCCAGACACAAAAGGCCACATATTATGTGATTCCTTTTGTATGAAATGTCTAGAAAAGGCAATTCCAGAGACAATAGGTAGATTTGTGGTGGCCAAGAGTTGGGGAAAGCGGGAAACGGCGGGGTAATGACTGTCTTGGCTACAAGCCTTCTTTTGGGGGGTAATGAAAATGCCCTGCAATTAGATGGTGGTGGTGTCGGAACAATTTTATAAAATACTAAAAGCCCTGAAATGCACACTTTAAGAGAGTGAATTTTATAGATATGAGTTATACCTCCATTTAAGAAACTAAATGAGATAAAAAATATATATATATATGAGACAAGGGGGAGTGGGGCTATTACACTAACAATGAACACAGCACTCATTGACCTCCCTGTAGGTCAGCAGCAGCAGCCTGGCGGGAATGTCTTCATCTGCCTGGACCTGGCCTTGCCGTTCTGCCGTTCAACTCCTCTTGGGTTGGCTCTGACTCCAGCCTGGCACACTCCTCGCCTGACACCTTCTAGCCCTGCTCTCTCAGATGCTGGCTCAGATCCTGGGACAAATACGCCTCTGAAAAATGCCCCGGACACTCTCCAGGGTTATCTGGCTATAAACCCTCTTTAACTCCGTGGTGTAAGGGTATGATTTCTGAATTACCATCCACATACAAATCTTATATTTGACAGATGGTAGAGATCCTTAGAAAAACAGGCTTTCATTAATGACTAAACATTTGATTGTTACTGTGTGGGAATGAACATTTGAGAAGTTGTGCTTCTGGTCTGACTGGGTCTTAGAAATGAAAAGATAGCAAATTGTATTGGGCTTTAACAGAGTAAGACAAGCTTCTGAATATACATAACAGGTGTAAAAAATCATCACAGTTTTTCCGGCAACCCCTTGCCACACAGAAGTGATGAGAACTTTGCTATTTACAGAAAAAGTAGATGGCTGAACAGGAAATGGAACTTGGTACAAGTCTTGATTAACTAAAATGTTACTTTAAATATTCTCACCATGGTAAAGAAGCTGGTGATTGCTTAATGGATATTTTCATCAACTACTGGTGTAATTATTTGCTTTAAAATAATCTTTATTGGGACGCCCGGGTGGCTCAGTTGGTTGAGCGCCAGACTTCGGCTCAGGTCACGATCTCACAGTTCGTGGGTTCGAGGCCCGCGTCAGGCTCTATGCTGATAGCTCAGAGCCTGGAGCCTGTTTGGTTTCTGTGTCTCCCTCTCTCTCTGCCCCTCTTCTGCTCACATTCTGTCTCTCTGTCTCAGAAATAAACATTTTTTAAAAATAAATAAAATAATCTTTATTTACTTTCCTTCATTTTAATTTAATTTTAATTTAACTTTATTTATTTTTAAGTAAACTCTACACCCAATATGGGGCTTGAATTTACATCCCTGAGATCAAGAGTCACATGGTCTACCAACTGAGCCAGCCGGCTCCCCTATTTGCTCCTTCTTTAAAAAGTCGGTGGCCCGGGGGTACCTGGGTGGCTCAGTTGCTTAAGCATGACTTCAGCTTAGGTAATGATGACACGTTTCGTGAGTTTGAGCCCCACATTGGACTCTTTGCTGTCAGCATGGAGCCAGCTTTGGATCCTCTGTCCACCTGCTCTCCCCCCACCCCCCTGCCCCGTAGAGCCAGGTAGAGTACAGGCTAATCTCTGAGGGTCTTCCTTTAGTCCTCTGTAAAATGGGGATAACACCTACCCCTCAGTGTTCCTGAGAGAATCAACTGAGATAATCCAGTAATGCACCTAGCTCAGTGTCTGCTTTATGAAAGCAGATAGCATTATTATTATTTTGTGATACTATATCCACTGCTTCATAGTGATACAGAAGACAGGGAAAGAATGATAATGCTTGAGGTCAAATCATGTCCAGACATATGTTAAGGCCTTTGGCTCAATAACTACAGAGCATCTAGGTTCCTTTTTTTTTTTTTATTTTTTTTATTTTTCAGTTATTTTGAGAGAGAGAGGATATGAGCATGGGAGAGGCAGAGGAGAATCATAAGCAGGTTCCTCACTGTCAGTGTGGAGCCTGACACAGGGCTTGAACTCATAAACTGTGAGATCATGACCTGAGGTAAATTCCAGGATCAGATGCTTAACCAACTGAGCCACTCAGGTGCCCCCAAAGCACCTAGGTTCTTATACTTTTCCAGCTGAATTGGTATCCATGAAGAAGAACAAGGTGGCATATGCAATCATGAGATCCTTGTACAGAGCTGGAAGGCTAGATTCCACATAATTTGTCATCTTCCAAAATCTGAGATGACCAATGGTGTGAGCCTGGCATGATAAAGTATAAGGTTCTAAAAGTTCCAGCCATGAAATAATTGCCTATTCATTCAGTACAAATATAAAATTACCTTCGGTGGATTTTTAAAAAATCATTCAAAGCCCCAGCAAATCTAAGGATAAGATAGTAGTAGTGGCGGTGATGGCGGTGATGGTAGTAGTAATCGTAGTAACAATACCACCACCACCACCAATGATGAATAGCAATCATTATTACTGTCATCTTTTATATTTTCAACCCTTTACACTTTGAAGAGTTTCACAGGTTATCCCATCTAATTCTTGCCACACCCGTGTCAGGGGGATGGGACTGATGAGAAATGAGGCTGGGGGAGGGGGGTAAGAGATTTGCACCAAGGCCAGAACTTGCACCCAGTCCAATAGCCCAAAGAATTATCTTATGCTCCTCCTTATTCTCTCAAGTGAAGTGTCAGAATTAAGTTCTTTCAAGGTAAGCACATCAGAAACACTGCTTCTCTTGTCTTCCTGAGGTTAGAGTATGTGGTACAGACACTAAGAACAGACCAAAAAAAAAAAAGGAAGACTGTGACAGAGAAGAAATACCTTATACAGAATAGGCTTCTTTTTTTTTTTTAATTTTTTAAAGTTTATTTATTTATTTTGAGATAGAGAGATACAGAGAGAGAGAGAGAGAGAGAGAGAGAGAGAGAAAGAGAATGAATCCCAATCAGGCTCTGCACCATCAGCACCAAGCCCAATGTGGGACTCAAACTCACAAACCATGAGATCATGACCTGAGCAGAAACCAACAGTCAGACGCTTAATCAACTGAGCCACCCAGGCGCCCCTTCAAATGCTGAATTGATATTAAATGTCTTTAATGAGTAATATCAATACTGTAAACAGCAAGCCCTGGCCATTGGCAGACGATCAACAGAACTGCTGCCTTGATCAACTGGCTATAGCTCTATGCTCCCAGGAAGGGAAGAGTCTCTTTCATTTCAGTCCTGGAAGGGCACTCTCTCCCCAGAACTTTTTCAAAGTTTACAGGGGAATAATTATTACCTGGATCCCAGTCATGTTTACATAAATGTTCTTTTCATTTACTCTTCACACAGAGCCTTCGATTTGTTAAAAGGAGCAATGTGTGAAACTGGCTCTGGGAAGGAACTGGGCCCGTTTACTGTACACATAGCACCAAAACCACACCAAATGTTGCCAAAATAACTTTCAAGATAGAACAAAACCAATAAAAGGAAGGAAAGTTTCCATTCAGCTTGCCCGTTTACTTATAACTTGCCATTTGTGCTGTGTCAGAGATTAAGTGTCATACCCTCCTCAGGTCCCAGTTCTTGGTCTGGACAAACAGGAAACCAGGTGAACCCAGGATGCATGCACTCAGTCTTTCAGATGGACCATGGGTAACTGCTGTAACCCAAAAAGCATGACATCACACATGAGCCATTTCTTTTTCTTTAAGCCAGGGTTTGCTTTCTCTCTCACAAACACGTAGGAGAGTAACCTCTGACTGCATAAATGTTCGTGAAGCCACGGTTCATTATGTTATCAGGAAGAGGCTTCTGTCATCAGAGTCCAACTCTGGACTTGAAGAAGGAATTAACAGTCATTCCTGGGTGGAGACCTGGGTTTGGCTCAGAACCTGACTCAGCCATCAGTTAATCCCAAACTCTTCCTCCAGAAGATGTTTCCAGGGTTTGCTTATTTTTAAAGACAGTGTTAACACTTGTTTATCATCTTGGGGCACCTGGGTGGCTCAGATGGAAGAGCACATGACTCTTGATCTTGGGGTTGTGAGTTCAAGCCCCATGTTGGATGCAGAGATTATTTAAAATAAAAAATAAAAAATAAATTATCATCTTGAAGGAATGAGTTCTAAAGGCTACTACTTATCTCCTACTAGACAGAATATAGATTAGGTTTTTGTCACCTAAAATTAGTGATTAGAAGAAAGAAAAGCTATGCTCCAAGAATTACCTTTTAATATTAAAAAGCAAGGGAGAATGCAGCACCTGTGTGGCTCAGTCAGTTGAACATCTGACTCTTGAGTTCAGTTCAGGTCAGGATCTCATGGATTGGGAGGTGGAGCCTTGCATTGGGCTCTGTGCGGACAATGGGAAGCCTGACTGGGATTCTCTCTCTCTGCCGCTTCCCTGATCACACATGCTCACTCACTCTCTCTCTCAAAATAAATAAACATTAAAAATAAAAATGCAAGGGAGAAAGTTTTAATATAAAATGCTGCCACATTTATAGTCACTGTAAACCTATATGCAAAGTTCTCAAGTACCTCATAGTTCTTAGAAGTCAGCTTTCTGCAGACTATGTAGAGGGCTGTAGTATTAGTTATCTCAATAAATCTAGAATAGTCAATCCCAAAGTACTCATTCTTTTTTTCTAAGATCATCAACTTCCCCCCCCCCCATTATATACAGCCAATTCTCGTTATTCATGGTAGTTCTGTTCTGTAAAGTTGCCACGAACAATGAATTAGTGGAGACTGAAACATTGCTCCTAGAGGAAATATAGGCTTAGGTTTCTGAGAGCCTCTGGTCATTCTGGTATTTTTATTTATTTTTTTTTTTAATGTTTTATTTCATTTTGAGAGAAACAGAATGCAAGTAGAGGAGGGGCAGAGAGAGAGGGAGATAGGATCCCAAGCAGGATCCATACCATCAGCACAGAGCCCAGCGTGGGGCTTGAACTCACAAACTGTGAGATCATGACCTGAGCCAAAATCAAGAGTCAGATGCTTAACTGACTGAGCCACCCAGGAGCCTCCTTCTTCTTGTTTAAAGCAAGCATGTATCTCACTTGGCCAAAGGTCCAGGCAGAGATTCAGGGAGACAGAATTTGGGAATCCTTTCTCTGGAACTATCCATTCCAGGATGTCCCCCTCTCTGTCCTGAAACTGCCGTTTCCCCAGATCCCATGTTCTGGTTTCCCAGGCTAGAAAGACTGTGTATCTCCACCAGCACCCCTCCTGCATTGCAGTTGCTCCCAGATAGACTTTTTCCTAAGTTAAAGCCAAGAAAACAGAAACTTACTCCATACAATGCCTGTCGTCTGGGCATGGACTCCCCATAAGAATGTGCCTGCATGTGACCACTCTCCAGTGTCTCAAGGTAGCTGCTTACTATATTATGTCCAGAATTTAGAGTTCTAGCTGAAGGAGGGCCAGTGTCGTAGGCTATTACTCAGCCATTACTACCCCAATTATTCATTATTGTCTTTGGAAGGAATTTATGAAAATGGATGTTCTAAACATTTACAACACTTAAACAAGTCACTGTGCAAAGATCTGGGAAGGTCTGGATAGTTCAGCACCAGTTTTTCATTCTGTTGCTCAGCTTACCCTCTGCATGTGGAGAAGGGTTGTTCTGAAACCGGAAGCCAACAGAAGGCACATATCTAAACATACCTCCTCCCCTTAGTACTCCTAGTAAATTTAACTTTTAGCAAGGGTAAGGTAGAATCAGTTACATGGGAGTTCCTTCTGGCTTCTCCTAGGCTTCAGGCTATAATGGGAATAAATTAAGAGTTAACATATATGGCCGTAAGGCCAAAACAAGGCTAAGCAGAGAAAGTAAGTTTTTCAATAAGAGAGTGCATGCTATATATACCCCAATGTTCATAGCAGCACTCTCAACAAAAGCCAAAACATGGAAAGAGCCTAAGTGTCCATCAGTGGACGAATAGATCAAGAAGATGTGGTTTATCTCTATGATGGAATAGTACATGGCAATGAGAAAGAATGAAATCTGGCCATGTGTACCAACATGGACGGACCTTGAGGGTGTTATGCTTAGCGAAATAAGTCAGGCAGAGAAGGACAGATACCATATGTTTGCACGTATAGGTGGATTAGGAGGAACTTAACTGAGGACCATGGGGGAGAAGAAGGGGTTAAATTGTTGGGGATAGGGAGTGAGGCAAACCATGAGAGACTCTTGAATGCTGAGAACAAACTGAGGGCTGATGGGTGTGTGTGTGGTGAGGGTGATGGGCATGGAGGAGGGCACTTGTGGGGATGAGCACTGGGTGTTATATGGAAACCAACTTGACAATAAACTATTTGGAAAAAAAAAAAAAGAGAGAGTGTATGCGAAATCTCCCTCCAATGTGGATATTGTATTGACCGCACAAAATTCTGGCTACTTTTTTTACTTTTTAAAAAAATGTTTTAATTATTTCTGAGAGAGAGACAGCATGAGCAGGGGAGAGTCAGAGAGCGAGGGAAACACAGAATCCAAAACAGGCTCCAGGCTCTGAGCTAGCTGTCAGCACAGAGTCCGATGCGGGGCTTGAACCCACAAACTGTGAGGTCATGACCTGAGTTGAAGTCAGACGCTCAACTGACTGAGCCATCAAGGCGCCCCCTGGCTACTTTTTAAAAAATGTTTATTCATTTTTGAAAGAGAGACAGAAACAGAGACAGAGAGACAGAGCACAAGTGGGGAGGGGCAGAGAGAGAGGGAGACACAAAATCCGAAGCAGGCTCCAGGCTCTGAGCTGTCAGCACTGAGCCAAATGTGGTACTTGAACTCAACGAACCATGAGATCATGACCTGAACAGAAACCAACTGAGCCACCCAGGCACCCCATATTCTGGCTACTTTTGAATGAGAAAGAGGTAAAAGCTACCTCTTGAGTTGGGGTAGTGATGTCTTCCCTCTCTGATCCCAATTTGTCTTCTGATCTTCTGAATATCCACCTCTTCCTGGACCCCGTACCCCCTTACTAAGCTGCCAGAGCCACAGAGGCCCTTAGTGGCACATCGAGCAGCAAGAGAAAACTCACAGGACCCTGGAATTCTGTTCTGACACTCTATAACTTGAAAACTAGTGATTAGAAGGGACACACACACACATACACACACACACACATACACACCTTCATCAACAAAGTGGCACTTTCATTTCAGCTGTTCCTGGGGGCAAAACAGCAGAAAAGATAAATCCTATAGATTGAAAGCTTTGTGGTTATCTCCGTTTCTCATTAAAGTGCCCTTGATTATAATCACACCCACGATTACAAGATTTAACACACCTGGTCTTCAGGATGCACCAGGAAGAGGAATCATACATTCATCTCGTCCCGTTTCCTTTTCTTTAGTCACTGAGTAAGCACAATTTATAAATTTCTGTGAGTGCAGAATAGAGCTGGTTTGGAGAACAGGAGAGAGGTTTTCCATTCACATGGCTTTTTGAAAGTGACAATCATCTTCCACGGCCACAAATTATGTTAGCACCGGTGAGACCTGGAGTGTTGCTTTCATTGGCTACACACAGATGTGAGATATCTGAGTAGGGTTTCTATTTCTTCTCTCACTTTGCAAATCAGACACATTCTCTCTCTTTCCCTCCCTTCCTCACTCAGGGTGTGTGTGCCCTTGTAGAGGTTTTCTTTTTTGCTACTTTAGTAAAAATTCATTTTTATTCATAGAAAATAAACACTTATTCCAGTTTCAGTTGTTATACCTGATGTTGCTAATAAAAAAAAATTTTAAATAATCACTTAATCCTGTTTTGACTGAAACAATTGAAACTGTGGCTTAAAAAACATATTCAGCACCATTTGCTCATAGGCCTTTCAGTATCTGTTCTTAATGTTTCTGGAACTTTCCTGTCTGTAGAGTACAGGAATTACTGAGCTACATGAGAAGGACTCTCCGGAACAACCAATGAGAACGTAAGCAATTGTCATAAAAGGAACCCATGTACATTCAGCACGGTAGCCTAGATGATACGATCCCCTCTCCTCCAGCTCAGGAGGGGCGTGCTCCTGAGCACTGAGGGATGAAGAGTCTTACTGTTATCTGCTGTTAGAATTAGCTAATAACAGTAAACCTCTGGCTCAGATGCTACTGGTCCTCAATATCCTGTGATTTTAGGAAATTCTATAAATAGTTTGCATTTAATTCAATTTATTCAGAAATTAAACCTATGTGGGGCACCTGGGTGGCTTAGTCGGTTAAGCGTCCGACTTTCGCTTAGGTCATGATCTCGCGGTTCGTGGGTTCGAGCCCTACGTCGGGCTCTGTGCTGACTGCCAGCTCGGAGCCTGGAGCCTGTTTCAGTCTGTGACTCCCTCTCTCTCTGACCCTCCCCTGCTCATGCTGTCTCTCTCTCTCTCTCTCCTAGAAATAAATAAAACATTAAAAAAAAATTTTTTTTTAAAGTTAAAAAAAAAAAGAAATTAAACCTATGTAATAAGGTTCACCACTCTGCCAGAGTATCTCCTGGTTTGGTATCCTTATAAAATACGTGTAATACTTGCAGGTAAATCATAGTCTTAAAGTATACTCAGAATACTGCATTATTCAAACCAAAACCTATTTTAACAAAATGTCTATAATTAAAAGTAGCTGATGAAACAAAATCCAAAGTTACGACAAGGGAGACTCACTCTCAATAAGCTGTGTTGCTTAGAGAACTTTAAAAAGCATGTGCCCTGGGGCGCCTAGGTGGCTCATTCGGTTGAGCCTCTGACTCTTGGTTTTGGCTCAGGTCAAGATCCCAGGGTCTTGGGATCCAGACCGGCAGGGAGCCCTGCATTGGGCTTCACACTGAGTGTGGAGTCTGCTTAAGATTCTTTTTCTCTCCCTCTGTCCCTCTCCCCGACTTGTACTCTCTGAAATAAAAATAAAAATAAAAACATAAACATAAATAAAAGGCATGTCACCTTAAAGCCATTCAAATACAGGTAGGGCACACCCTCTCCTCATTTTTTACCATAGGATTCCAATCGAGGATGGTCCAGAAATTAGCATTTCTAAATATTTCAGAAAAGTCCATAGAAATATTAAAAAGACTTTTAAGACTCTCTGTCTTCTCATACCAGTGAGCAGTAGTGCTCCTCAGAATTTCCTAATAGAGCCAAGACAAAGGCAAGTCACACACTCGCTCAGATGTTAGAAGAATGGGGGGGTGACTACTGGGTCACCCTTAGCCAGAGCTTCTCCAGCCTTTTAACTATATGCTGACGGCCAGTGTGGGTCAGGTGGACTTCAGTGAGAGAACAGTGCTTGGTGGTCAGGATCTCTTTGTACATTTCTTCCTAAATGGAATACACAACAGGTTAGGGAGTAGAGGAGGTAACACAGGGAAATTACTCTTTCCAGCTCAGAAGGAGTGGAGTTGATGAAGCCCATATATGCATTCAAGAAGCCCATGGAATCCTCAAGCTCTAGAGAGTGGCCATCTAGAACTGAGACTGTGGACCATGGGAACATTTTCCTGCACAGCTCCAAAAACTCTGGATAGAGATTCACGGGATCCAATGGCTCAAAGATAAAATGAACAGGAAAGTCACAGAAGCAAGAGCTCCCACTCAGCGTGTTCTAAATTTCTTTCTTTGCGTGATGTACCACAAAGAGACTGTTGATAACTAAGTTCCCATCATTGTTGCGTATCCTTGCTGCCCACATCCCACAGCTCACTCCCCAGAGCATCTGATGTACGGCCCATAGACTGGGGTGAGACCTTGGGAGAATACAAATACTTCATCAATCATGTGAGAATGGGTGACAGCATGCCTCCATTAAAAATTTTTTTTCAATGTTTATTTATTTTTGAGAGAGACAGAGAGTGAACATGGGAGGGGCAGAGAGGGAGGGAGACACAGAATCTGAAGCAGGCTCCAGGCTCTGAGCTGTGAGCACAGAGCCTGATGCAGAGCTCGAACCCACGAACCACGAGACCATGGCCTGACCGAAGTTGGATGCCTAACCAGCTGAGCCACCGAGGTGCCCCAGCATGCCTCCATTTTTGAGCAGCTTTTGGAAGAGAAGATGGTGAAATATACCTCCATTTGTCAGGGACTCTTTATGGTAAGTTGAGGAGATCATTTCTGCTTGAACCTATAGAGTACCTTCTGAGCAACAATATCTTTGTAATCATGAGACAAAAGGTTGATCCTCTGGTTTTGGAGCCCCAGATGCCACAAAAGTGCCTCTATAATGCTGGCCCACTCAAATACGGTGCAGTGATGCAGTCTTGGTTCGTCACTGCAACCAAAGCCCGAGAAACCAAGGGCAATCACTTGCTAAAACCTCAGGATCAGACATTCCCAAATCTTGTATGAATCACAGCTGGAAGCTGGAAGCCTGGGTAAAAGCACAACCGTCTCAGGATTTCCAACCATACTCCCAGAGTCTTGGAAGAAGATGCGCAGTCTCTCGCAGGTGAAAAATTTGCCTGACAACTGCCACGAGCAAAGAGCCGGAGAAAGCTGGTGTGCGGGGAAACGCAGATAGGCCACAAACAGGGGCAGGGCTAGCAACCCCACCCGAACGCACGCCTCCCTCATTTTGTGGAGGTGACCTTGGTGCAGCATGGCTGCGTCTTATCCCCTGCCGCCCGGCACAGCAGTTTGGAGCAGCCGGGGCCACGGTGCAAGACAAGCAGTGCGTAAGGCTAAGTACCCAGGTGTGCTGGCTACCACGGCCCACTTAACACAGTTGTACAGCCTTATTTTAATGGCACTGTAATTCATATTTTAAACTAAAATTTTATTTTGGAATAATTTTAGATTTACAGATAAGTTGCAAAGATAGCACAGAGAATTCCTGTATACTGGTCACCCAGTTTCCCCTGTTGTTAACAACTTACGTATCAATGGTTGTATTTGTCAAGGGTTTTGTAGGTCTTGAGGATGGGTGAAAAACACTTTCTCAACTCCTGCTTGTATAGCAGATTCTCATCAAGGGCAGTTTGTACCCGATAGCAATTTATTTAATTAATCTGCATTACTGAGTTGTGATCTGTGTCTCCCACACCACCATCAAGGTCCTAGATAATAACTAGGGGACAAGTGATGGATGAGTCCATGCTTGCACAAAAATGGTGTCAAGAACTCGATACAGCAAAATTCTATCATGAATAAAGCCTGTGGGTCTGACAAAACAAACACTCTTCTAATGGCTTCACTGACAGTTAAATACTGATACGCCAGCCACCGATGAGCACTGTGGATGCCAGGAAGTGAATTATTAATGTAAACTCTCTCTATAAACCCAACTGGGAATGAGTTTCCATTAAAATCAAGAGGCAAATTAATTTAGGGGTCACTCATTCTTAGCACACATATGGATACATATACTTTCTTCCCGTACTGGCCACACACTCGGGAGAAATCCAACCAAACCCATTTGGAGGAGGAAAAAAGTTTCATCTCATGGATTGAATTCACAGCTAGAGAGGAAACATTTTAAATGAGATCCTTTAGTAATTCGGTATGAACAGTGAAATGAGTCAGGGAGACAAGCTGCTAAAGTCCAGGCTACACAGGAAAGATGAGTGTGTTCCCATCAGCTCACCTGGAGCCTGCCCTCACCAGGACTCCAAGCTGCAATCTAAAAACTTGGGCTCTGCTTCTGCTTCAGCAGTGAGGGTGTAGTTTGCCTACTATTTCAGAGGAAATAAGGACTCCTATTAAAGATATAAACAATATAACTTTCCTACTGCAAAATAAAATTTGTGCCGATGGACTCACCTGCACGGATCTGCCGACGGAAAAGGTCTGAGGCCTCCTGTGGTGAAACGGGAGCAGAAAAAACCAAAAAGGTAGGGAAACTGCATACAGTAAGAAACTGACTTACTTCAGTAGCTTTCTGGCTGAGACCCCGAAACAGCAGCACAATCACTTGGATGGCAGCTCTGCGCACTTGAACTTCGTGGTCTGTTTTAGCCACAGCAATCAGGCAAGCTGTTACCTAGGAGGGCAAGAAGAAAAGTCAATAAAATTCAGGGTTGCCCAATTACCTAAAGCTTTTCAACTATGTTCCACTTTCTACACATTCACCACAAACAATGTGGTGTAGAGAGAGGTGGATAGTTTCCTTATGCTCAATAAAGAGAGAGAGAGAGAGATCTAGTGAGAGAGAGAGATTTAGTCTAGCTTTTCCAGAAAAGGGCAAAATCTGGTTTGGAATTCAGAAGGAAAATTAGGGAGTCAGAAGGGATATGTGTATAAAACAAAGGGATGGTCAAGTATTTCCTCAAAAGTGGGAGGAAACGTTACTTGTGCCCCTTTGGGGATGCTAAATTAAAGGAAGGAAAGATGGTCCAAAACACAGTGGCTTCTAGGGAATGGGACTATGGGGATTTAGCTAAGTAGGCTTCAGAGTTCAAGGCCCAGCATGAATAGGAATGCGCCGCTAATGAAAAATTATAGCCCAGGGACAGAAATACATAAATATTCTAACGATCTTCTTCCGCATGTCTGGGGTGTCCTGGTCCTGCAAATCTAGCATACCCCACCATGTGAGCCACCCAGGGCCAATTTCAGAGTCTCCCCGGACTTCTTCATGTGTATAATAGGTCTTTCAGTGCTCATTTACTTTAAAAGAGCTCTATAACAGAAAAGAGTATAGATTACTAGCACAACATGGTGCCAGATATATAGCTAATAATTATATGCCATAAAATAAGAACGTTTCTAGACCCTGTTACTACCCTGCCCCCATCCCACTCCTAAGAACAAAAATATTTTAAAACCTCAATAAAGAGATATTACTAAAAACAATGGCAAAAAACCTTTCTGAGGCATTCATGCAAGATTTAAAAATTAAAAACAAAGATTTTGAAAGTGTGACCAATGGAACAACAATCTGAAGGTAAGTCTCAATTCTTCAACTGGCTTCTCACATACTTCGTTTATTGAATGAGTGTATTTCTTGGCCAACCATGGAAGGATTTCTAACCATGATAAAAAAAAAAAATAGCCAGATTGTGTATTTGGAAACATGTATAAATACATATTATGTTTAAAGAATGGTCTTTAAAAAGGTTTTAAAAAAGAATACAGGCACGAACAAGGAAATAGGCTTGTGCAGAAATTTTAACTATGCAGGTTGTATTTTTCACAGCTTTCAAACAGTTGGGCATAGTTCAAAGTGTCTAATTAATCAGTGATGGCAGAGAGATTAGAAGAAGTAGCTCGTTCTTAAATATAATTGCATCTGTGATGTACTGGCACTTAATCAAGTTGTACATCTATTAGACAAACTTGCATCTTGCAAGTGAAGGGAAATCCCAGGAAATCTCAACTCTTTGGGGGCTGTGTTTCAGTAAGATCCAGCAAGCTATTTCTGCTTTCGACCTGGGACACCCTGACCCAAGGCCATCAGTGGCTTCTATGCCCGTGGCATTAACGGTAGAAGCAATTCAGTCTTAGCAGGAATTCCTTGGGTAACCTCCAAACAGGTAACAATATAATAGCTACCTCCACTTGCAGGCTTAGTATTTACAAGGTAAGAGCTGAAATCAGAGAGACAAGTTAGAGCTAGGTCTGAGTCCTTCCTGACACAAAGAGGTTTAGCCTATTCAGTCTAGTTAAAGTACAAAAACCAGCCTGGAGCCACATAATGTGCAGATGCTCCCAAGCCTTTTGCCTGTCTCCCTCTGGGTTTAGTTTGGGGCCCACATTTCCACATTTGGTGGACCAAGACTTCCTGGACTCTGGCTTGGCCACCTCTGTGCTCCCACACTACACTGAGCACGTTGTGCCTCAGCTCCCAGTGAGTCCAGCTCTGGCTGTCAGATATTAATCCCACAATCAGGAGAGGCATAAGAATTCTGGCTGGAAAAGGGCTTGCCCTATAAGGCCAGTGGTGTAATCCTTGTGCCACTTTAAGGCATGGCTGAGAGAAGAGCTGGTTATTGCAAGCTTTGGTGACATCAGTTGGAATGGGCTCCTGCTTGCTATAGACTGTTATTTATGCACTGGAAAGGACCCAGTCCATCTGCAACCAGCCATCGAGGATGATCAGGAAGAGGCCCATAAAAGGAAGTGTGTTTATGAACCTTCCTCAACATCTCTGTCACAAAGACCAAATCCTATGAAACATACGATGGTCAATTATGCAAAATGTTGTTTTTTTTTTTATAAGTTTATTTATTTTTGAAAGAGAGAGAATTTGAACAGGGGAGGTGCAGAGAGAGGGAGACACAGAATTCAAAGCAAGCTCCAGGCTCTGAGCTGTCAGCACAGAGCCCAACACGGGGCTGGAACTCATGAACCGCAAAGTCATGACCTGAGCAGAAGTCGGATGTTTAACTGACTGAGCCACCCCGACGCCCTTTGCAAAATGTTTTTAAAGCATCGGAATTTTAATAAGGTCTTGCAGATACCATCTAGAGACGGGAACAGCCTTCTGTTCAGGTCATGGTCCCATAACGAACTTGTAATGTTGCTCTCCTGCAGGCCACAGAGGCAGACCCCTTGTCAAACCCTAGAAGCAGGGAGGATGCATGGCCACTATCTTCCATCTACCCAGTCGGAACAGGTCACTCCCATACTTAGACTCTCTCACCTTCAACCCCAAGGACACACTTAACATTGCTTTTCACCTCTAAAAAGCTTGGAAAATAGATAGATGATGTAAGGTCTTTACTTATTTATGAATTGGTGTGATATTTCTATTCTGTTCTGTTCCTAAATCCTCCCAGAGGACGAAACCCATCCTATGTGATCTTCATGTTGCCTGCCGTCAGGGTCAGTGTATCTATTCTAGTAAACCACACTGTGGAAGGCTCTCTTGTCGTCACTGCCTAAAACACATACCTCATATCCATTCTGAGAATCTTGCAAAGAGGAAGACGATGATTCCTCTGCAGACACTATAAGTCAGTTTAAGCAATTTAACACTTGATGGGAACCAACAGGAATAAGGAAAAACATCACTTCCCAAATAGCTGACACATACCAAGCATACTCAGAACTACATCAATAAAGATAATACAAATGACAAGATTGCCAAAAACCAACTTTGGAAAATTCCAGGAGAGAAGGTACCAGAGTTGAGATATGTATCTAGAAAGCAGGACTTCAATTTTTGAATTGCATTTTCATCCCTTTTCTTAATACTTTCTTTGGTAAAATTTCAGTTGGTCTACTTACTTAGGTGAAACTAGACCATCTACCCTTCTACTTCATCAACTAAGAAACCTAAGAATAAAGGCGGTACAGTCTCCAATTCACACGTGCTCAGCTTGCGCACTTAACCTGCCATGAAGGAGAACCATGGTGAGTCTGTTAGCTTCTGGAGGGTCTCCTAGGATGTGCACTCCAGTCCTCATCTCCTGGGCCCACGCAGCCTCAATGTGTACTTAGGGAACTGCATCAGTCATGGCGAAACTGGTAATCCAGTCGGATCATTCACTGGGATCAGACCTGGAAAGCTCAGGGTTATGAAATTCTGGGCACCACATTAAAAGTGGATTTCCCTATGGACTTCTCACCTAGGGCACATTTTACTTGCTGTACTGAGGATGGGCCTCTCGCTGTGGTTCCCTTCCATCATGTTTACTTTCCAGGGAGAGCGATAAGGTGAAAATGCCTATCAAGTTTTGATTTCAAGCACCACAGCTCTTAACAAGAATAAGGAGAATTAGGGAGAAATAACAATGCTCTCCAAACAGGTTAAATCTTGACATCAAGAGAGAGGAAAAACCTGAATTTCCAGCACAGGGACTGAAGGGGTTGATCCTATCTTTTATATTCCTTCCCTACCAGCAAATACCATCAAGAATAGACAGTGCCCAAATCTGGACCACCCAACAGGTAGGACAGCTTTCTTCAGATGCCCAATAGTTACAGCTACAGCCCTCCCAGGTCAGATCATGTTAGAAGAGATGATGGTGGTTTGTTCAATTTTATACCAAAACAGATTGCACCCCTCCTCTTCTCTGCTGCCTGACACTTGATCAATGTAAACTTCTTGCTGCCCTGGTAAGTCTGAGGGTCCCAGCTGTGTGTTCCCTCAGCACCTTTTGCTTATATCTGTCATATCGCTCTAGTCCAGTGTCTATTCATTCTTCTGTGTTTCCCATTCTACTGAGATTTCCTTGGGAGAAGAGACCGTGTGCTTCATCTCTATGCTCCAGTATACTTGGAACATGACAAATGCTCACAGAGAATTCCTTCAGTTTGCAGCCAAAGGCCGGTCTCCCCCAAGTTCCTCCTCCACCAGAACATACTACAAAAGAGTTAAGAGCTTTCATGGGACACTTAAGGAACTGTCACAGGGAATGACATAGTAATTTAAAAAAATAAGATCATTTCATTCTGCTGCTTTGGTTTCCCAACTCACTCAATGTAAAAGCCAAACTCCTTATGAGGCCCCATCAAGACTGCCATCACCTCTCTGACACACTGGCCTTGCTATTCAGTGCTATATGAAGCATGCACCTGCCCCAGGGCCTTTGTACTTGTTGCTCCCTGCACCTAGAATGCTCTCTTCCCAGTATCTGTCTCAACCAGCCCCTTCCTTCCTTCAGGTCTTACCTCAGGTGTTACTCATCAGTGAAGCTTTTCCTGTTCATCCAAGTTCACATACAATAACAAGTTCCCTTTATGCCCCTTCCCTTTCTAGATTCACTTCCTTAGCACTTACTCCATCTGACGCAGTCTATATTTATTTACTTCCTTACTTATTTGTGACCCACCTCCCCTTTCTAGAACATCAGCCACATAAGGAAAGGAACTTTGTTGTGTTCACAGCTGGATCCCCACCATCTAGCACACAGCTTGGTTGCAGTCCCTATAAATGTCATAGAGTAAGTGCTCAATAAACAGCTGTTGAAGGTATCAACAAATAAGTGAAGAACTACTTCAGAACCATGCCCAATATCCCCCTTTTCCCATGAGAATGGACAAGAGCGGTCTGACTATAGGAGGGCTCAATGGCTAAGATACTAAGGCTGTCAGGTGTCCAATCATGTTCACACTTGTAGTCCACCCAAGGCAGCTGTTTGGCACTGACGACATGGTAAGCGTGGGATGCTACATAAGAAGGAACATCTAAAAAGAAGAGACAGAAATTATGTGGGATAGAAACACCTGGTTTTTCAAATCAGAGGGAATACATTGCCTTCTGAAGTTTCGTTGCCAAAAGCAAGTGCTATTAAGACAGAACTACATGACCCTTCCTGTCAGTAGCTCTACTTGTATGGCAATTCTCTTCCTTTTTAAGCACAAAAGCAATTTTTTTTTTTTTTTTTTTTTTTGCACAGAAGTATTATAAGTGAACTGAAAACATTTATTGGGAGACGATATAGAGTCTGGTTAAGAGCATGGATTCTGAACTGCTTGCCTACATTCAAATCCCAGCCCTCTGCTTCCTATCTGTATGACCTTGGCAACTTATTTAATTTCTCTGTGCCTCAGTTTCCTTTGTGAGTACTGGATCAGTTGATACATGTAAGGTACTCAGAAAAGTATTAAGCACTTCCTATTATTACTATTTTTAAGATTTAAAACAATTACTTATTTTGCAGTGCCTGGGTAGCTCTGTGGGTTGAGTGTCCAACTCTTGATTTTGGCTCAGATCGTGATCTCACAGTTTGTGGGAATGAGCCCTGTGTTGTGCTTTGCGCTCACAGCACAGAGCTTGCTTGGGATTCTCTCTCTCAGTATCTCTCTATCCTTCCCTTGGTCTCATGCTCTTTCTTCCCCTCTCTCAAAATAAAAGTTCACTTACTTTGAGAGAGATACAGAGAGAGAGAGAGAGAGAGAGAGAGAGATGAGAGTGGGGGAGAGGGGGAGAAAGAGAATCTTAAGTAGGTTCCAAGCCATCAGTACAGAGCCTGATGAGGTTCAGGTCCCATGAGCCATAAGATCATGACCTAAGCCAAAACCAAGTCAGATACTTAACTGACTGAGCCACTCAGGCATCCCCCCTCCTTTTTTTTTTTTTTTTTAAAGATTTAAATGTATAATTTATTTATTTCAAGAGAAAGAAAGAGAAAGGAAGTTGTTACTATTTTTAAGACATGTGGGAACCAGTCTTCCCAAATAAGCCTTACCTTCCTTTCATTCAATATTAATCAATAAACACTGCATGCCAAGCATTGTAATGGGTGCTAGGGGGTAGGCAAAGGTAAATAAAGATGGACTCTGCCCTTGTCGTGTTCACAATTCATTAGTGATCATAAACACACCTGGGGTTGATGTTTCAGGAAGCCCAGATCTCGAGAAGTGGGGCAGGGTCACTGGACAAGGGGCTGGCCAGGCAGGTACCCCCACAGCGGCAGCTCTTCACATGGATTTTAAGGGCTCTCTTCTGTGTTAGCACTCATGGTAAATGAACAGCGTACTACCTATTCACACTTCATTTCTGAAGGTTTAATAAGCAATCCTAGATTCTTGCTATGAGCCAGGAAGTTGTAAAGCTATAATGTAGCCTTATAATGTAGCCCCCGCCTGCCTCTCTTGCCTCAGTTCTGCCACCAACTAACCTCCCACCCCCATTCCTTCACTCCAGCCTTTAGGATCTTCTTACAGTTTTTCAAATACGCTAGACTGTCTCATACCACAGTGCCTCTGCACTGCTGTTCTTTCTGCTGAAGTGCCTTCTTGGGCTACCCAATTTCTACTTGTTCTAAAGATTTAGGTCCAAGCATCTCTTCCTCTAGCACATCTTTGTCAACACTCAAACCTGACTGATGGGGTCCTAAAATATGCTCGTCCAGTACTTATCACGAAAGACTACAATTGTGGTCATTGATGTCTATGTCTTCCACCAGGTTACCCGTGCCTAGAAGGCAAGGTGGTATCTTGTAGGCTTTTGTAACCTTGGTCTCTAATAAAGGGCCTGGCACATTGCAGGTGTTTGGTAAATGTATGACTGGTAACATCTGAAGGATGTTGGCTACCCCTGTCCTCATTTCCTTCCTGCATGCTCATGACTGTCATCATTAGCCTCCTTCAAATCACCAAAATGCTCCTTAAAGAAAAATCTCAGTACAAAAAAACACAAAAAACAAAACAAAACAAAAAACTCAAGCAAAATCTTTATTCAAATGTCACCTTCTCAATGAGCTTCGAACCTTGAAACCCTGTTTAACACTACAACCTCCCCTCCACCCAACACTACAATGCTGGCCACCCTTATCCTCCTCTGCTTTTTCTTATTTTCCACATATACATTATCTCTAGATCTTTGTAACAATCCTTCATCGTAGGCATTTTAATCCTTCCCAGTTTTTAGTAATCTCTATCCCCAACATGGAGCTTGAACTCACGACCCTGAGATCAAGAGTTGCATTCTCTACTGACTGAGCCAGCCAGGCGCCTCTTTAATCCTATTTTCTAAGTCAGACACTGAGTTCAGAGTCTAAGTCGTGTGTGCTCAAATGAATGCAGGTAAGTAGGTGGAGGAGCTAGGCCCTCACTGATTCCCATCCCCAAGTGCACTTGGAAACGTCATTCTCTTTCAACAGGTCAGGTGGCTCTCCAGAGAGATATAAAAACCTGCTTTAGTTCAGTTTTTCAAACAACCAAACCAAGAAATTTCTCTAACACCCTGATAGGAAATCATATGCCACCAGCATGCTACTGTTTCCGTAAGAGAGAAAAAGGGAAGAGTCTAGGGACTCGTAAAGAAACTTGGTCTCAGGTTTTTGGTTCAGAGAAGACCATTATGTTCAGGTATTGTTTGGGGTCATTGGTTTTAGAAAATGTATGGGAACATGTCAAACCTGAGCTGATCCACTTGGGATCCAGGGTCAATTTTTATTCCATTCACAGCTATGTTTTAAAAATTTTTGTGATGCTTGCACAACACTGCAAAATATACTAAGTGCAGTTGAATTGTACCCTTTAAATAGGTGACTTATATGGTATGTGACTTCCATCTCAATAAAGATGTTAGTAAAAATAATAATGTTTGGGTTTGGTTCATATCACAGCTTATGGCTTGGTTTGGGTTGAGTCATATGAAGATACCAAATAACTAGGGAAAAATGTAGGAACTGCTTCCATATTTGACCCAGAGAAGTTATAATAGGCTGAAATCTTTAGACAACATAAGCAAAATAGACCCGCAAATGCCTTCTCTTGTGTTACAAGTTCATATACTAAAGGACAAGAGATTCGTTCTTTGGATGAGTGACATCCCAAACCACCGAAGATCAGGTTTCTAATGGTTCACATACAGTAGAGCCCTCTAAGGTTTTAAGCTGGTAATAATCATTATTTCTAAATTTTAAAAAATAGACACATAAATGGGTGGCAGGGACTAAGGAGGGCACTTGTGATGAGCACCGGGTGTTGTATGGTAAGTGTCAAGTTGCTAAATTCTGCACCTGAAATGAATATTACACTATTTGTTAACTAACTGGAATTCAAATACAAACTTTAAAAAAAAAGAGAAAAAATATATAAAAAATTGGGCATAGAGGTATGTTCCTCATGGAAGAGTTAAAGGAGAGGAAGTGACTGATGCATAGCTTTTTTAAAAACCCTAAGTTGGAAAAAAAAATCCGAAATTGGAATTTAAGGGCATGAGTAGTAAGTTTCATTCATTACTATCAATGAAACAAAGCCTACAAAGCCCAGGAATCAGGAAAAGCCATAAATTCAAGTGTATGTGTACATCCACAGGTATATTTCTCTGCTTACTGATAAGACACAATCATGACATCAAAGAAAATTCCTTCTCACTAGGAACTTCTTAAGATTTGTTGTCAACATGGTCTGAAGAAAGAAGCTAGTATTACAGTTTGGAAGTTTTTGTTCTAGTGAAGTTATGTGCTCTATATAAGAGATCTGGTCTCTCATAAATAAAAAGGTAATATACACTTTTTAAAATTTATATATTTATAATTTACAAGCTATTGTCTTCCAAATAAAGATTTAACACAGTCAAGTGCATTGGTAATAAAAAGACTCCTGGCCACATGTTAACTTATCTTTTTCTGTCCAGCATTATCTTTAAATAGCAGAGTGCCTAGCACATAGTAGGAAGTCAAGATACATATTAATATATTGATGACTAAATAAATGTGAGGGCAAAGATAAAATTTAAGGAGCTAGAGGAAGATGTTCGTAGAGGACAACAGCAAGATGCACATTTCATTAACTCAGAAACTCTGAAACCAGGAGGAGGGTCCAGTGTCAACATCCTACACGGCTGCCCATTCATCCTTTACCTACTATATACCAGTTACTAGGTGTAAAGTGGTAAACAAAACATGGAACTTAATTAGTCTTTTCTGGTAAATAATCTCGTCCCCCTAAATACAGGGCACCTCTGACCAAAGAGGGCCAATTGGAATATATACCTGGGATCTCTTTGTGAACAGAGACGAGCTCACAGATGGCCCAGAGACCCAGGGTAGAGTTCTGTCTGCTCTTCCTTGAAGTCTCTTCAACTATGGTAGCTATCTTGGAATTGTTATAATCTTTTTTTTTTCTAAGTAACATCTTTTTTCCCCATTTTTTTAAATGTTTGTTTATTATTGAGACAGAGTGAAACAGAGCATGAGTGACAGAAGGGCAGAGAGAGAGGGAGACACAGAATCCGAAGCAGGCTCCAGGTTCTGAGCTGTCAGCACAGAGCCCGATGCGGGGCTCGAACTCACAAATGATGATATCATGACCTTAACCGAAGTTGGATGCTTAACTGACTGAGCCACCCAGGCGCCCCTACTTCTTCCTTTTTTTAAGTTTATTTATTTTGAAAGAGAGAGAGAAAGCATGCACGTGGGAGGGACAGAGAGAAAGGAAAAGAGAGAGAGAGAATCCCAAGCTGTCAGCACAGAGCCCAGTGCAGGACCCGAACCCATGAACCATGAGATCTTGACCTGAGCAGAAACCAAGAGCTGGATGCTTAACTGACTGACCCACCCAGGCACCCCTCAACCCTCTTTAAATACATAAGGTAAGTTAAGGTGACTTCTTGTCACTTGCAAGACAAAATTCTTATGAATATAACTTCCAATATATATATAAGACTAGTGAGGTTGAGGTAGGTTCAATGATTTACCTGATTTGGAAAACAAAAACAAAAACAAAAACAACACAGATCTGACTCTCAATCCCAAGCTATAGCACACGTCCAAGTAAAAAGAAGCATCAGAAAAACAACCAACACACGGTACCTCATGAACCACAGAGCCCAGCAGGAAGTCCAGCCTCCGGCACAATTCTCCAAGGTTAGATAAGCTGCTGGCCCTGTGAGCACTATCTCGATCTCTTGCTCCCCTCAGGAATGTGTGGATCAAAGGTTCTCTGTACTTTGAGACCATGTCCCCTATAGGTAAAAAAAAAAAAAATCAAAATCGTTATAAAATTTTCAGGTTCTTAAAGAAGGAATAATGATACTATCATGGTGTATTGTATGGTGTTTTATACTTTGCAAAGTACTTGCATCACCAAACATTAGAGATCATGCACTGAAAGAATATTTAATATCATGTTGGAAGAAAACTAATGATTAGCCCATTAATAATAATTTGACCATCAGACTGAGTAACAATGCGGTCACTGTTGACCCCAATGAGAACAGTTTTGATGGACTGGTAGGGGTAAGAGCACAAGAGAAGTGGGTTTTTTTAAGTTAATTTATTTAAATTCAAGTTAGTTAACATACAGTGTAGTATTGGTTTCTGGAGGAGAACCCAGGAATTTATCACTTACATAGAGTACCCAGTGCTCACCCCACCAAGTGCCCTTCTTAATGCCCATCACCCATTTAGCTCATCCCCCCCTTCCCTCCAGCAACCCTCATTTTGTTCTCTTGATTTTAGAGTCTCTTACGATTTGCCTCCCTCTCTGTTTTTGTCTTATTTTTCATTCCCTTTCCTTATGTTCAACTATTGTTTCTTAAGTTCTACATATGAGTGAAATCATGTATTTGTCTTTCTCTGACTTATTTCACTAAGCATAATACACTCTAGTTCCATCCATGTTATTGCAAATGGCAAGATTTCATTCTTTTTAAAAAATATTTTAAAAAAAATTTTTAATGTTTTATTTATTTCTGAGAGAGAGAGAGCGTAAGCAGGGGAGGTTCAGAGAGAGAGGGAGACACAGAACCTGAAACAGCTCCAGGCTCCGAGCTGGCTGTCAGCACAGAGCCTGATGCCGGGCTCGAACCCACGAACCGTGAGATCATGACCTGAGGTGAAGTTGGACACTTAACTGACTGAGCCACCCAGGCGTCCCTAAAAAATACTCTTAAAATACTTTAAAAAAATTTTTTTTATACTTTATTTATTTTTGAGACAGAGAGAAACAGAGCATGAGTGGGGGAGGGGCAGAGAGAGAGGGAGACACAGAATCCAAAACAGGCTCCAGGCTCTGAGCTGTCAGCACAGAGCCTGATGCCGGGCTCGAACCCATGAACCGTGAGATCTGACCTGAGCTGAAGTCGGATGCTTAACTGACTGAGCCACCCAGGTCCCCCTTAAAATACTTTTTAAAAAGTTCTTTTTAAAAAATATTTATACACTTTTGAGAGAGATACTATGAACAGGGGAGAGGCAGAAAGAGAAGTAAGTAACATTTACTTCTTTTGTTTGGCTCAACTGTTTTTTTTTTTTTTTTTTTTTACAAATAGTTTATTGTCAAATTAGTTTCCACATAACACCCAGTGCTCATCTCCACAAGTGCCCTCCTCCATGCCCATCCCTCCTCCCCCCCACATCCATCAGTCCTCAGTTTTTGTCAGCATTCAAGAGTCTCTCATGGTTTGCCTCTCTCCCTTTCCCCCACCATTTCCGCCCTTCTTCTCCCGGTTGGTCCTCTGTTAAGTTCCTCCTAGTCCTCCTATACGTGCACACATATGATATTTGTCCTTCTCTGCCTGACTTATTTCACTCAGCATAACACCCTCAAGGTCCTTCCATGTTGCTACACATGGCCAGATTTCATTGTTTCTCATTGCCATGTAGTATTCCATGGTTTAGATAAACCACATCTTCTTGATCCATTCATCTGTTGATGGACATTTAGGCTCTTTCCATGTTTTAGCTATTGTGGAGAGTGCTGCTATGAACATTGGGGTACATGTGCTCCTATGGCTCAGCATTTCTGTATCCCTTGGGTAAATTCCTAGCAGTGCTATTGCTGGGTCATAGGGGAGTTCTATAAAAATATGGAACGCTTCACGAATTTGCGTGTCATCCTTGCGCAGGGGCCATGCTAATCTTCTCTGTATCGTTCCAATTTTAGTATATGTGCTGCCGAAGCGAGCACTTGGCTCAACTGTTTTTAAGTAACATTTACTTCTTTTGTTTTGGGCCACCCAGGTGCCCCAAGATTTCATTCTTTTGATCACCAAGTAATATTTCATTGTACCATCTCTTTATCCACTCATCAGTGGATGGATATATGGGTTCTTTCCATAATTTGGCTATTGTTTATAGCACTGCTGTAAACACTGGGGTGCATGTGCCTCTTCAAATCAGCATTTTTGTATCCTTTGGATAAATACCTGTAGTACAATTGCTGGGTTGTAGGGTAGTTCTATTTTTAATTTTTTGAGGAACCTCCATACTGTTTTCCAGAGAGGCTGCACCAGTTTGCATTCCCACCAGCAGTGCCAAAGAGATTCTCTTTCTCTGCATCGTTGCTAACATCTGTTGTTGTCTCAGTTGTTAATGTTAGCTATTCTGACAGGTGTGAGGTGGTATCTCATTATGGTTTTAATTTGTATTTCCCTGATGATGAGTGATGTTTAGCATTTTTTCACGTGTCTGTTGGGCATCTGGATGTCTTCTTTGGAGAAGAGTCTATTCATGTCTTTTGCCCATTTCTACACTGGATTATTTGTTTTTTGGGTGTTGAGTTTGAGAACTTCTTTATCCTATATGTTATTTGCAAATCTTCTCTCATTCCATCAGTTGCCTTTTAGTTTTGTTGACTGTTTCCTTTGCTGTACAGAAGTGTTTTAAGTTTATTTATTTATTTTGAAAGGGGGGGGGGTAACGGGCAGAGAGATTGAGAGAGAGAGAATCCAAGCAGGCTTTACACTGTCAGCACAGAGCCCAACATGGGGCTTGAACTCACAAACCATGAGATCATGACCTGAGCCAAAACCAAGAGCCAGATGCTTAAGTGACTGAGCCATCCAGGTGCCGCTGTGCAGAAGCTTTTTTATCTTGATGAGTTCCTAATATTTCATTTTTGCTTTTATTTCCCTTGCCTCTGGAGACATATCTAGCAAGAAGTTGCTATGGTTGAGGTCAAAGAGGTTGCTGTCTATTTTTTTTCCTGTAGGGTTTTGATGGTTTCCTGTCTCACATTTAGGTCTTTCATCCATTTTGAATTTATTTTTATGTATGGTGTAAGAATGTGGTCCAGTTTCATTCTTTTGCATGCTGTTGTCCAGTTCTCCCAGCACCATTTACTAAAGAGATTCTTTTTTCCATTGGATAGTCTTTCCTACTTTGTTGAAGATTAGTTGGCCATATATTTGTGGGTCCATTTCTTTCTTTTTTTTTTTTTAATTTTTTTTTTAATGTTTCATTTATTTCTAGGAGAGAGAGAGAGAGAGAGACAGCGTGAGCAGGGGAGGGTCAGAGAGAGAGAGAGTCACAGACTGAAACAGGCTCCAGGCTCCAAGCTGGCAGTCAGCATAGAGCCCAATGCGGGGCTCGAACCCACGAACTGCGAGATCATGACCTAAGCGACAGTCAGATGCTTAACCGACTAAGCCACCCAGGCACCCCGTTGTGGGTCCATTTCTGGGTTCTGTATGCTATTCCTAGAAGTGGGTTTAAGACAGTATAGTAGAACCAGAGACAGAAAGATGACTTAAGGAGTTTTTCAGCAAAGCAAATCAAAGAAATGGGGTGGCGGCTGGTCAAGGTAGAGGTGTGTGTCAAGAGAAGCTTTTGTTTTATTTGAAAAGAAGAGAAATAGCATGTTAAGACATTCAGAATTGACATTTTATATGTGGAAACAACTTCTTCCTCCACAGGTATACCAAGAGCTAAAGTTGTTTTGGCTTGATCTAGGTTCTGAGGCTCTAGTTCTAGAACTCAAGTATAATCCTCCACTTTTAGCCTTTTTTTTTTTTTTTGATGTTTTGTTTATTTTTGAGAGAGAGAGAGACAGCATGAGCAGGGCAGGGGCAGAGAGAGAGGAGACACAGAATCTGAAGCATAGACTTTTTTTAAAAAAAAAATTATTTATTTTTGAGAGAGACAGAGAGTGAGTGAGGAAGGGGCAGAGAGAGAGGAAGACACAGAATCTGAAGCAGGCTCCAGACTCTGAAATGCCAGGGCCCGATATGGGGCTCAAACACACACATGGCGAGATCATGACCTGAGCCAAAGTCAGACAGTTAACCGACTGAGCCACCTAGACGCCCCAAGCCTTTTGGTAGTCCTGTTACATGACATCTATCTAGAAGGTGACAAAATGGTTTCCAAAACATTGCTTAAATTCACCTATTCTTAATCACCAAAATGATAAATCATAAAAAAATCACCAACTTCTATCAGGCTTACCTCAAATGCTACTTCCTTTGTGAAAACTTCTTCAGTCAGCCTTAATTAGTCCTCCTAGGAAGTTCTACAGTTCTTTGAACTTATATCACATGTGTCACTAATGCCTTGATTCCTAGAGGTTTTCAGCATCTATTTCTCCCATTAGACTAAATCTCTTGAAGGCAGAACTTCCTTTCCATCAGTTCTCAGTAATCTTTGTATGTGTGAAGTACTCAACAAATGCTAATGTTGAATTGAGTTCATTAATTTATTCAAAAAAACAAAATTAGGTGCTAGGTATCATGCTAATGTTACAGGGATAAAAAACATAGACATAAACTCTACCCTTTAGGAAGCCCAAAGTTTAGGAGCTGAGTACAAACAGATAAGTACCAACAATTACAGTGCTGTGGTAAATGTCATCACAGAGTGAAGCAGAGGTTGCTTGGAGACCCTAATTTTACTAATCTCAGTCACCTGGAAGGGGGAGGAAGTGACTGTTTTGATTTCGTTTTCCCTCAAGGTCAGGAACATGATACATTTTTCATACAGTATGAGATAAAGATGAAGGAGAAATTTCTCTAAAAGTCTCCCAGTTCCTAATATACTATCGGCAGTCAAAAGACTCATGCCGTGCCCAGTCAACATGACTGTACATTGCAGAAACTGAGTTAGCAGTAACTCAGCCACAGCCTGTTTTCAGAATAGAGGGACGTTGTGCCTACTCTAAGACCTAGTGTTTGCATTTCTGAATACCAGTCCTGAAGAGGGAGTCACATATATGCACAAGGATATCTGACTATAGAATTGTAATAGTGAAAAATGAGAATGTAATGTTAATTAATATGGAAATGGTTAAGTAAACATATATATTATGGAATATTATACAGTCATTAAAAAGAAAATGACAGAATTACATGCACTAATATAGAAAGGTCCCTTAAGACACTGTTAAAGCAAAAGGAACTAACAGAACCAGTATTGTATGTAAAAATGCACAGATGCAACTTATCTCACTATCAACAAACCAAACTTACAGATTTAAATATGCATATGGAATATACACATGTATAGAAAAATGACAGAAAGGATATACTAAAAGAGAAGATTTAAATAACTTGTCCATAGAGCAAATACACCCAAGATCAAAGTTAGGTAGTTTGACACTTAACTCCTATAACATACTGATTGTATCTGAGATGTTTCCAACTAAGAGGAAAACCTATGTTTCTACTTTTGCTGTAGTAACTTTTCCTTTCTGGTTTTAGGAAGGAACCTGCTTGTTCTGTAGGTGAGAATAGATCCAGAGTTAGGAGATGTGTGTTCTAGTTTTGGCCCTGGCTGCCAACTAGCAGTGTGACTTTGGGCAATTTGGTTCACTTCTCTGGACCAACTAGAGATAAGCCGATTAGACAAGATGTTTCTCGGATCCCTTCCAGTTGTAAGAATCTATGAGTTGATGAGTCACCTTTGGTATAATCAAGGGAAATTCTGGAAAAGGAAGAAGCTCACATTTATCATCCTTGGAGGGAGGCTGTTGCTGTTAAAGGAATGAAGTTTCCTTGTTGGGAAGGAAGGCACAGGGAAATAAAAGAAGTTTGGAAATCCATAAGGAGGGGAAAGGTGAGAGCAGATGGCAAACAAGTGAATGTTTACTAATGTAGGGATTTAAAGTGAAAAATGAATGGTAAAGAAAAGGTAATATGTGCTAGGCACTATACTAGGCCTGGGGACCCAATCATAAACAAGAAAGACACAGTCCTTTCCCTCATGGCATTCAAAGCCTGATGGGGGAAGAGGGGGAAAAAAACGACCAAGCAACAATGGAATGAGATGTGCCCAACATGGTGACAGAGAAAGATACTTTTATGAGTAATGTTTTGATCTGGTTCCTATTTCTATTAATAACAGCTCCAGTATTCTTATTCATCCAGACTCAAAAGCCTGATGTTCTTTTGACTTTTCCCTGTTACTCTTTAGTCAGTCTGTGCATTTATTATTATCCAATCCTTGTTTATTTCCACACAGGATTTGAGGCAACTCATAATAAATAACATTGAAATTGTGTATCACTCAAATAAGTGTTTTTAAAAGCTCTACAGTGAGGGAGTGCAGATATCCCAAGCTAAGGATCGTTACTGCAAATGAACCCATAATTTAGCTTATCAATTCCTGGTGGCTAAGACATAAACAGATGAAATATAATTCTTATTATCCAATTAAGAAAAGGAACATCAATTTGTTAACAGAGAAAAATTTTCAGAAGAACATCAAGAGTATCTCATTCATTCATCCAGCCAATCTTTTAAGTTTAAAAATTTTTTTTGATGACGCTACTCCCAATGTGGGGCTTAAACTCACAGCCCCAAAATCAAGAGTCACATGTTCTACTGACTGAGCCAGCCAGAAGCCCCTCCTCCAACAAATCTTAAATGAGTACCTACAATACGCCAAGTACATTCTCAGTCGAGGTAACAAAACATGAAAAAGAAGGTAAAGGTCCCATCTTCATGAATCCTACTTCTAGGGAGGGAGCAAGACAATAAACAGTAAACACATTTTCCTGCAGCAGAAATGGCTGGGAGGAAAAAATAAGGAAGGTGTGGAAGACACTGAGGGCCAGGGGTGAGGGCTCAGGGGAAAGCTCTCAGAGGAGAGGACCTGAAGGAACAAGTAATGAAGACTTTGGGGTGAAAGTGAAGAGCAAATGGACAGGAGAAGTTTGATATTCAATGTAGATATCATACAGCTGTTTCTTATCCTGACCCATCATAAAAGTCAAGGACATACCATTACATTAACAAAACCACAATTTAACGTTCCATTTACATAAATTCCAGCCCTGCCTGAGTTTCATTACTACTTTCAAAATGAACATCCATTTAACTGCATGCTCCACCAATCCCATCCCCAAGTGCACCTAAGAACCAAGAGGAGCAGTAGGAAGGTGAGCTGCTCAAGAGCCCTGCCTTGTACCCAGTGAGCAGGCCCCAGGCCCACATGCTACTTTCTTTATTTTTTCTTTTTCTATCTTTTTTTTATTTTAAAATATCTCCATATAGTTCTTTTTTTTTTTTTTTAATTTTTACTGTTTATTTATTTTTGAGAGAGAGAGAGTGAGAGCGGGAGAAGGGCAGAGAGAGAGGGAGACAAAGAATCCAAAGTAGGCTCCAGGCTCTGAGCTGTCAGCACAGAGCCCGATATGGGGCTTGAACTCGTGAACTTCCAAGATCATGACCTGAGCTGAAGTCAGATGCTTAACCGACTGAGCCACCCAGGCACCCCTCACATGTTACTTTCTTTTCCACAGGTGGGACTAGAAGAGCTGGAACACTCTATCCACTCTGCAGTTCTCAAGGTGCCTGGCCATCATGTTCTCTGCAACCCAAACTCACATACACAGCCAACATTTGTCACATCCTTGCTCAATCCTGGTGTTCTTTGTGGATTTATGTCTCTGCTCCCATTTCCTGGGAGCCACTGCTTGCTTCTGACTTATCTTCCCTCCTCTTTGCACCTACCATGCCATATGGCTAGTTTCTCAAGACTGTATTGGATCTTAGTGTCCAGGCTGGTGGTCAGTCCTGACCAGGTTTCTATGCAGAACAAAACGAATATAGAGACTATTCTCTATAGTCAGAGAATATAGCTTCCAGGGCTACATTTTGACACGGGCAGAGAATTTCGAGATCCTACATAAAAGGTACTTAATTTGATCTTTAGGGATCCCAAAAGTCACATTGTTATGCACATCGCATTGTCATTCTCCCATTTTTCCTTGCAAACAGCACTCTAATTCTGTTCAAGTATCTACCATCCTCCTTGCCCCAACTATCACCCATGTGATTCAGACTAAGGCCTTCATTGGTCTAAGTGAATCATGGTGGACACATTCCTATGCGCTGATCAATTTATATATGGGCATGTGACCTAGTCTGGACAATGAGGTGTGAAGGAAAATCTGGAAGACATTTTGATTCTGGCTATGATAACAATATGACACCTTAGAGTTACTGTAGCCAGCTTGAAACCATAGGGACTAGAGAATGAAGCCAAAAGCTAAAGTTGGCAAAGCAGAAAGATGAAAAGAATCTGGGTCTTGAATGATATCACAAAGCCAAAAAATTAACCACTCCTGGACTTTGTGTTATGTGCAAATGATTCATTCCTTACTGTTTAAGCCAGTCGAGTTGGGGATTTCTGTTATCTATAGCCAAAAGCATTCTAACATATAACATGAAAAATGGAATATTCTTTAAAATTGTAGAGCACTTTGGGGTGCCTGGCTGGCTCAGTTGGAAAAGCATGCAACTTTTGATCTTGGGGTCATAAGTTCAAGCCCCATGCTGCATGCAGAGATTACTAAAACACACACAAAAAAACCCATCACCACCGCCACCACAAAACAAAAAAAAAAAAGAACTTTAAAAACAAAAATAAACAAATAAAATTGTAGAGCAATTCTATGTCAGTTTGATGTCTATCAACACAAAGCCAAGAAAGTTAGATTTGCCAGAACAAAAGAACTTAAGATGGTATATGTTTTTTTAAAGAGTTCAAAATCAATTTTATAACAAAAGAAAAAAATCGAACCCAATAATTTTCTCTCTTCTAACTGCAATTTTAATTGGGACAAAAGCCTATTACACAGCATGACTCTTATAATATTAGCATGCATATATATATGTGGCATATATATATATACATATGGCTTTCTCAAAGAGCTAAGTCATCTGTATACATAAGCCAACCTATTAAAAAAAACAGTTGAGTAACTATTTAAAGTAGTAGTTCATGTGAAGGGTTTATATGCTGAGTATATTTCCCTAACACTGACTAACCCATTTCATTATAATCTAAAATCCTAGGCTCTGGGATACCTGCTCCTATTGCTTAGTTTCTGATTAAGCAACAAAACCTCAATTATCCCATCCAGGAGGGGCTGGGTTTAGGGTGGGGTATTTTTGCTTTTGTTTTTGTTTTTTTGTATTTTTCTTTATCCAGATGAGATGTGCTTGTTGCTTCACTTGAAATTTATTTGAACCACAAGATTCCAAAATCCTAATGCACCTTTTGTCTTTAAAGCAGCACATACTTGTCCCCTGACAAGAGCCAACATTCATTACCATCCTGTTGTTTGCTTAAAAATCTGCATATTATGTGGCTTTTATTAAAAAAATGGTACTGATTTCTGAATTTCCCACCTCCCCACCCATCTTCAGAAAATACTCATCACGGACTATAATATTTAGACTAAGAGATGCCCACGAGAACTGAAGTTAGAGAGACCATTGTCTTTTCCTTGGGCATTTCTGAGCAGCTTCAGGCAAATGAGCACGGTAAATCCAAGCTCACTTTTACGACCTTCCTCAAGTAGATGCTAGTCAGAGAGGTCTATCTTAGTTCAGCTCTGATGACTTCTACTTTGTGCAATGATGATGACAACACCTGGCTATTTGCATCTCCGTGTTCTTTTCAGGAAGTCAGCAATAATCAGCCTTACTGAGATGCACACAGCTGTGTGTTCAAGGAAACCAGTGAAGGATCTAGATTTGTTTGAACAAACTTAATGAAAGTGAGTTGCTTTGAAAGGTGAAAAATCAAATGCATAGTGAAAAGAGCTGAAAAACTTTTTGACCTGCCTATGACTTACTCGTACCAATTATTATCTATATATATAAAAAAGACTCTTAATAAATTCAGATTTGGAAAATATTTTTCAAAATTTTTAAGTTTATTTATTTTGAGTGGGGGGAGAGAGAGAGAGAGAGAGAGAGAGAATCTCAAGCAGAGCTTGTCAGTGCAGAGCCTGACCCGTGGCTTGAACCCATGAACCATGAGATCATGACCTGAGCTGAAATCAAGAGTTGGACACTTAACCAACTGACCCACCCAGGATTTAGAAGATTTTTATCAAGCTTTTCTCTTTCTCTCTCTCTCTTTCTCTCTTTCTTTCTCTTTCTTTCCTTCTTTCCTTCCTTCCTTTTCTTTCATTCTTTCTTTTCTTTCTTTGAATATAGTTTATTGTCAAATTGGCTTACATACAACACTCAGTGCTCATCCCAATAAGTGCCCTCCTCAATACCCATCACCCATTTTCCCCTCTCCCCCACCCCTCCATCCCCCTCTGTTTGTTCTCTGTATTTGAGTCTCTTGTGGTTTGCCTCCCTCCCTTTGTTTGTAACTATTTTTCCCCTTCCCTTCCCCCATGGTCTTCTGTTAAGTTTCTCAAGATCCACATATGAGTGAAAACATATGGTATCCGTCCTTCTCTAACTGACTTATTTCACTCAGCATAATACCTTCCAGTTCCATCCACATTGCTGCAAATGGCATGATTTCATTCTTTCTCATTGTCAGGTAGTATTCCATTGTATAGATAAACCACATCTTCTTTATCCATTCATCCGTGGATGGACATTTAGGCTGTCTTCATAATTTGGCTATTGTTTTATCAAGCTTTTCCATCTACTTTAAGTCTAGACGGATAGATTCATTCATCAGATCCCAATTCCTTTCATGGAGAAGCTGAGATGACTGCAGCAAGGGACGTTTACATGGTGGAAAGGTGCTATCAAATCTGAATTCACACAATCAGTTTTGGAGCCAGGAGACCTGCTGATTTCAAGGGCTCAACCATCCCCTTAGTTAACTGAAACAGGTCCTGAAAGGGAAAGGGAGGAAAGAAAATGCTACCGTTGGCCAAATCCTCACACCATCCTATCAAAACTCCATTTTTTTATGTTTGGTGACTCCTTTAGTCCTTCTTTCTTCTCTCCCTTCTCTCCTTTTAATTAAAAAAAATTTGTTTTGAAGGCACAGAAATGAAGACAGATAAAACCATTCCTAAGTATTCTATTCAATTTAGCAACAGGAAGTAAGAAATATCCTAGCTTGCTGGTTAAGATATTGCTGAGTAAAACCAGTTATATTTTTCAAAGATCGAATGAACACCTATAGCCAGCACTCCTCTGTAATCAGAAGTTTATATACATTCTGAGGAATGCTTTAGTCCGAAGTTTCCCAAACAAAAACATGGGCACTGAAATTGTGCAGTGCGACTTGATTATAATGTGGATCCAGGTGATTCAGAATTATCATTAAAATGAAAATGTAACATTAAAAAAATCTTTTTGAGAATTCACACTCCCCTGAAATATATCAGAATTTAAACTCCAGACTTGTTTGAGAAATGCTCTTCCAACCAGTCAGTTTAATGAAAACATTTAATAGGTTCTGCTATGTGCGAGGGACCGCATGGGGCACTAGAGACTGAGAAACGAAGGAGATTTTGTTCTTATTTCTAGGCAACTACAGTTACCAAGTGACACGCGAGCAATAGGGTGGGTGAGATTTAGTCTCTCTTCAGGGAAGACTTCATAGAGGAGGTGGCATCCAACTCGAATTTTGAAGGATGGTGAGGATTTTTCACAGATATGATAGGAAGAGCACTTCAGGTAGATTGAACTATGTCTGCTGAGTCATGGAGGCAAGGTGGTGGTGGGGGGAGAGCAAATAAAGTGCATGGCATATTCAGGAAATAGCAGCTACACTAGGTGACTTATCAAAGGATACACTAAAAGGTGAATATGATCGGAAATACTCAACATCAAACCACACAGGGCATGAAGGTAAGGATTTGAACAACGGAAAACTGATAATGCCTTTTTTTTTTTTTTAAGTAGTTTCCACACCCAACATGGGGCTTGAACTCCTGACCTTGAGCTCAAGAATCACAGGCTCTACCAAGTGAGCCAGCCAGGTGCCCCTGATAATACTTTTTTTTTTAAATAGACTTTATTTTTTAGAGCAGCTTTAGGTTCATAGAAAAATTAGGCAGAAAGCACAGGGTCCCCATATACCCCCTTTCCCCTCTCTTTCCTTGACTCTTCCACTAACAACATTCTGCACCAGGGCCATATGTTTGTTTCAAATGATGAACTTACATCAACAGATCATTACCAGCCAAAGCCCACAGTTTACATTAAGGTTCACTCTGGTGATGCACACTGTGTGGATGGACAAACGTAGAAAGAAGGGCAAGGATCCAGCATTACAATATCACACAGAACAGTTTCCATGACCTAACAATCCTATGCTCTGCCTACTCATCTCTCCCTTTCAGCTAACCCCCGGCAACTACTGATCTTACTGTCTCCACAGTTTTCCAGAATGTCATATTGTTCCAACAATATCATATGGTATGTAAGCTTTTCAGACTGGCTTCTTTCACTTAATAATAGGCTTTTTTTTTTTTTTAAGTTTATTTATTTATTTTGAGAGAGAGCGAGTAGGGGCAGGGCAGAGAGAGAATCCCAAGTAGGCTCCACGCCACCAGGGCAGAGCCCAATGTTGGGCTCTAACCCACTAACAATGAGACTAAGGCCTGAGCTGAAGTTGGATGCATAACCAACTGAGCCACCCAGGCACCCCTTAGAAATAGGCTTTTAAGGTTTCTCTATGTCTTTTCATGGCTTGATAGCTCATTTCTTTTACGTGCTGAAAAATTTCCAGTCTGGATCTACCATAGTCAATTTATCCATTCACGTACTGTAGGACGTCTTGGTTGCTTCCAGGTCTTGGCAATTGCGAATTAAGCTGCTATAAACATACACATGCAGGGGAGCCTCAGGGGCTCAGTCACGCATCTGACTCTTGATTTTGGCTCAGGTCGTGATCTCACAGTTTGTGAGTTTGAGCCCCACACAGGGCTCCATGCTGACAGTTTGGAGCCTTCTTGGGATTCTCTCTCTCTCTGCCCCTCTCCCCTCTCTTTTTCTCTCTCAAAATAAACAAACTTAAAAAATTAAAAAAGAATAAAAGAAACGTACACATGCAGGTTTTTGTGCAGATGTAAGGTTTCAACTCATCTGGGTAAATACTAAGGAGCACGATTGCTGGATTATGTGGTAAAACTATGTTTAGTTTTATATGAAATCACCAAACTGGCTTTCAAAGTGGCTGAACCATTTTGCATTATTCCCTCCTCATTGTTCAAGTCCTTCATGCCCTCTATGATGTGACCCTTCCTATTCTTCTTCATAGTCACCTTGTTGTATGCCCTTTGTTATAGTCCCCTGGGATAGCTGATTAAAAATATGGTATATCCATTCAGTGGAATATTACTTGTCAATAAAAAGGAATGAAGTACAGGGGAACCTGGGTGGCTCTGTCAGTTAAGCATCTGACTTCAGCTCAGGTCACGATCTCATAGTTCAAGAGTTTGAGCCCCGCATTGGGCTCTGTGCTCACAGCTCAGAGCCTGGAGCCTGCTTTGGATTCTGTGTCTCCCTCTCTCTACACCGCCTCCCCCCTCCCCCATGCTCTGTCTCTCTCTCTCCCTCAAAAATAAATAAACATTAAAAAAAAAAAAAAGGATGAAGTACTGATACATCCTGCACCATAGATGAATTTTGAAATCATCATGTTAAGTGAAAGAAGACAGACACACAAACAACACATGTGTATGATTTAGTTTATAGGAAACGTCAGCAGTAAGTAAATCCTTAGAGACAGAAAGTACATTTATGATTGCCTGACTGGTAATGGTATGTAGAGGGTTTCTTTTGGAGTAATAAAATTCCTAAAGTTTATTGTGATGACGGTTGCACAACCTTGTGAACACACAAAAAAATTTTTAATTGTACATTGCCAATGGGTGAATTATATGGTGAATGAATTATAATCTCAATAATGCTGCTTTTTTAAAAAAGCAAGTTTTGAAACTAGGAGTGGTAGGAGAACCCAAGAATCTATTTTACAATAAAGCTGGAAAAAAAATAAATAACTTCTATAAAAATCTTCACATACTAGAAGAGAAGAAGTATATATGCATATATATATATATATATGCAGAATCTGATGTGAAACACACTTCTGCCTTCTGAAAGCTCAGAGACCAGAGGCTTCAGGTGAATTCTACAGACAAATCACAATGGCCGTTCCCTTCAAACATGAGGCAGGAGACGCTTTGATGAGATGCCCACTACAGGAACCAGATGCTGCCCTTGACCACCAGTGAAGCAGAACCCAGAGCTCTCCCACTGCTTTGTGAATGGCTCGGCTTCTGCCAGCTCTTTGCTTCCTTATTTGTCAGTAAAAGATGATGCCAATACAATTTCAGTCTTTTCTAACTTCAGAGCTGGCAGTTTAATGGGTGACATTTTTAAAAACATTCTAAATTAACTTTCACCTCATCAGGTTTTTTTTTTTTAATATTAGTGTAATTCAAGTCTCTTAAACGAGGCAAGAAAAATATTGAAGACTTAAACCTAGATGTCCTATATGTAGTTAGCCATTTGGTCCAATATCCTATCTTGAGGTAAGGCTGTGCCAAACCACATCTGACAAACATTAACCCAGGGATAGTTAAGACCTCCTGCAAATATTTAAAAACCGTTGTGCTCTAGGCTTTTTATTTTGTCCAAACCAAATCTCTTCTGCTCTTTTTTCCTTTCCCTATATGGACCAGACTCAAGTAGAGATAGGGAACTGGTCTTTCTCTGCATATCTGTGAATTTTAATCTTATCTTCGCAGGCTCCCAGATCTCCATTACAGTCTTTTAACCGCCTCCCCCCAACTCCCCCATAATCCGACCAGTTCAAATATGCTCTTCCTCTTCACGAGATGGTACTCTCTGTACTTTTGGTTTTTATATTAGATATTCTGAGGAGAAAAAAAGTAAAGGTGTAGGACAGTTAAATGACACAATATATACCTAATTTCACTAAATCAGTTACCAAAAAAGAATCCAGAGGAACTACTTTTCCTCTCATCTTGAATTCCCACTTGTTCTAGAATGAAAATGAATAGATCCTTAGGGGAAACATCATGGACAGCCAAATACCCTCACAGAAATACTGCTGCCCAATCAATAAGGAAACAGAAGATAAAATATAAATCTAATTCTGTCCATGTACCCTATTAAATCTTCCTTAACAGGTACTCGTTTCCTTCGTTTCCTTGCATTTCAGAGCCTAGAATGCTACATAACTACTGAAAGAAATACAGTAGGAGAATTACTAGTTTCTTGTAACACCTCATGAATCCAAGTTATTGCCATGTGTGGACCAGAGTCAACAGAGATTATAATTTCTGTCAAGGTCAGAAGGAGATTTGATTGACAAGGCAGATTCTGACAGGCAGGATTTCCTCTCCAAAAGCCATTTAGAGAATTAAATAATTTAAATGCAATTAAATTTTGATGAAATTCATCATTAAAAAAATTCAGAGGTAAATTTTATCTATTAACAACAATTACTTTTTAGCCTTGAATTTCCCCTGCAGCTCTGGGGATCTCTTTTCGGATTTCTGTTTCCCTTCTCCACATAGCCCTTGATAATCATGGGAGAGATTTTATTTAAGATAAATTATGTAGTTACAGATATAAAATGCTGTGGGGGTACCTGGGTGGCTCAGTTGGTTAAGCATCCAACTTCGGCTCAGGTCATGATCTCACGGTTTGTGGGTCTGAGCCCCGTGTCGGGCTCTGTGCTGACAGCTAGCTCAGAGCCTGGAGCCTGCTTCGGGTTCTGTATCTCCCTCTCTCTCTGACCCTCCCTTGTTCACACTGTGTCTCTCTCTCTCTCTCTCAGAAATAAATAAAACACTGTGGCGCCTGGGTGGCTTAGTTGGTTAAGCGTCCAACTTTCGCTTAGGTCATGATCTCGCGGTTCGTGGGTTCGAGCCCCGCGTCAGGCTCTGTGCTGACTGTCAGCTCAGAGCCTGGAGCCTATTTCAGAGTCTGTGTCTTCCTCTCTCCCTCTGACCCTCCCCTGCTCACACTGTCTCTCTCTCCCTCTCTCTCCTAGAAATAAATAAAAATATTAAAAAAAAATAAAACATTAAAAGTAAATACATACATACATACATACATACATAAAATGCTGTGGAATAAAACAGTATTGTGTGCACTTGTAAGCCTCTTTATCTACAAAGCCCTGTGTGCCTATCATCTTGTTTGAATCTCATAAGAATCTGAGGTAGGTGGGGAAAAAAATATTACTAACTGTATTACAAACAAGGAAAGGAAAGTTTAAAACAGGCTGATCTGCGGTCACATAGGTACTGAAGGACAGGCAATTTTTCAAGATCAGGCTCTTGTCTCCAGGCAGAAGTTTTTTTCTACTGCCATCAGGACATTTACTTGGCTCTCCATTAAGATCAGCAGGAACTTCCGTTCTGAAACAAAGGATATAAATGTGGCCAACGGGTTCTTCCACCATATCTCTGACATTTCAGTCCTTGCAATTTCATCTTTCTTTCTTTAACCTTATAAAGCAAAGGCAGAAGAGAAGCCAAGGACTTAGTTGTTAAAACGGTGTATAAGCAATAGGGTGTAATGGGAATTAGTTCCTCTGGTCCATGGGCAAACACCAGAATTGTCACTTAATTGTCTTGTGTAAAGGCTGGAATCATATTAATTCTAGACTGAAGAGAAGAACAAAAAAAACTTCCCCTCTTCTTTACCATTTTCGAAGTGGAAAAGAACTGAATACTTCCGATTTCCTAACAGTAGGAGATGACTGACAAGTGGCTTTGTGAAAGTGGCTGAACCCCTAAAGCTGATGCACATATTAGGGCACTGCAGAGAGCTGGAGCCAAAGCCGTCTAGTCTTGATAGGACTTGCCAGGGAGGCACGTCACAGGAGTCACTAGGCAAGAATGCTGGGTAGTCCCTGGATAGATTTCCCCCTGCTGGTGTCTACATGTCAGGACCCACATTTCTCCCTGCGGCTAATTGTTGATCTGCTGCTTTTGGTTTTTCATTCATACTGTTATCCTTTTTAAGGTAATGTAACCAAGACGTGACCCTGAGCTATGAGTAGGTTAGCAAAGATTTCCGGGATTCTTAGCCCTCCCTTTCCTGGGTCTAGTTTCATCGTACTTCATCACACAGCAGAGAAGCAGGGATGGTTGATGTCAAATTGTATGCAGACAGACCTTGACAGGCTTAGATATAACCAGAGGAAGACCCTTGTCCCTGTGGGACAAGTTATTAAATAAAAACAAACCTGTTAGTGGGGCTATTATGGGTGCAAGTGACCTCCCAGGTATGTTTTAAAGAGGCAGAGAGACCGTCTCGTCTCCTAACAGTTCCTTTCTTAGCAGATTATACTGCTTTGGAATCTATTTAATAATTACAACATCATTTCTTTGGGCTACAGAGCCTCTTTATTTAAAATGCAAAGTCATCCCAAGAAGGGCAGCACAATGGGAGGTTTGCCATCCATCCCTTAGTAAATATTAATATACCTGCTACCTCCTTTTTATAAGCTGGGAAGGAACAATAAAGATTTAATGGTGAGATAATTTCTGAAATTTGATTACTTTTAGTGATGGTCAAACCTATGTAGGGATCTGTAGAGAGAAGTTTTAAATGGGAAAGGAGAAGGAAAAAAGAGTTACGTGAAGGTAATGGGAGAAGTAGAGACCCGACCTAACACTTCAACAGGCACAAGGATGTTTTCTTTCCTTGTCTTCAAATGACAGAGCGATGTGCAAATAAGAACCACAGATAAATAGCTTTTGGACAAAGTAAAACAATGTACAGGAAATGCTTTGTACCAATGGACTTTTGGCAATTCAATGAACTGAAGTAACATGGAAACAAAGAAAGTTTGAAACAGGGGATGCCAAGACTTCTATAGTTATGTATTAACTAGGTTACTCATTCCATTTCATCAGCTCACTGAACTTCAAGATTGGTTTAATCAGTGTATAAACTATCAGTTTACACAAAGTCCCCCTACAAGGAAAATCTGCAATAATTGGCTCCACCCTTGTGTGTTACTGACAAGACAGAGTAGTTCTCCTATAAAATGTGCTTGAGACAGTAACAGACTTCAGAAACGTGGTGGAATTTTCTTTATCCTTTTTTTTTTTTTTTAAAGTAGACCTCAGGCCCAGCACAGAGCCCAACATGGGGCTCAAACTCATGACTCTAAGGTCAAGACCCGACCTGAGGCCAAGAATCAGACTCTTAACTGACTGAGCCATCCAGGTGCTCCTGGACTTTTCTTGAAGGGCAGAATTAACAAACGAAAGCCCAGAAATGTGATCACAAGGAAGGAAGAGTTCCAGGTTTATGGCAAGTTATTTTAAAAGATGAAAGAAGAAAAAAAGCTAGATATTTTAAATGAAGGAGATGCTCTTTACAATTCTGAAATGATGAAAGTATTAAAACCATGCCACTGACTTAATTAATTTAATTTGTTTCATAAATGTTCTAACTCGTTAAAGCATGCCCAAGTATGTGTTAGCCTCATAATATTGACAAACACAAATTAGGAAGCCTGTGGCCTGAGAATATAATTTCATGTTTGAATTATTAACAGAACATTCCTCAAGCGTTACGGAATCAATCTCTACTACATCGGGTCAAACAAAAGGAAAATTAAGTTACAATTTCTTTCTGAAGGGAATATTATCTTTTAATGAGATTGTTGGTGTACGCTCTTGTAAGTCCGTAAGTCAAAGTGAATGCAAGAATCTATTTCAAGACCTGCAAAGACAGAATCAGATGCTTCGCTGTCCTGTATCCTTTCACATAGACACTGAAGGATCCAAATGAATGCTCTAAATTGGAATAGGGGAGTCAGATGAGAAGACAAAAGTATGAAGACACTGAAAATAAAAATAGCAGAAGAAAACGCTGAAGCATTCAAGTATAATTATATCATTATCTTTGCAGAAAGGGCCCTTGCCACTGGCATCTTGTATCTCCTGAGCTAATGATTCTTGCAGTTGGTGATTCTCAGAAAAGAAATGCAGTATCTACTCAAATCTATTTAAAGAAAAATAATTATAAAAGGTAAGGTTTCTGCTGTTTAGAATACAAAGTTTGGTTTTGGGGAGGGAAAGTACTTAAGAATGATTTGGAGGAGTGCCTGGGTGTTTCAGTCAGTTGAGTGTCTGACTCTTGATTTTGGTTTAGGTCATGATCCCTGGGTCGTGAGATCAAGCCCCATGTTGGGCTCTGTTCTGAGCGAAGAGCCTGATTAAGATCTTCTCTCTCTCTCTCTCTCTCTCTCCCTCTCCCTCCCTCCCTCTGCCTCTCTCCCCAGCTCGCATGCTCTCTCTTTAAAATAAAAATGAAAAAAAAAAAAAAAAAAAAAAGAATGATTTGGAAAGATGAGTCACTTCCAAAGAGGTTCCACTGAAAAGCAATCAGTGAAAGGGTGTCAAAGAAACAAATTTATGTACTGGGATAATAGTTACCTTAGAATAGAGTTCAGCAGACTTTCTGTAAAGAGTCAAAGAGTAAATACTTTTGGCTCTGAGAGCCATACAACTTCTGTGTAACTACTCAACTTTGCCATTGTAGTGCAAAAGTAGCCACAGACAATATATAAGCAAATAAGCATGACCGTTTCAATAAAACTTTATTAAAGGACACTGAAATTTGCATTTCATATTCTTACCACATCACAGAAGATTATTTTTTGCTCCCCTCCTCAACTATTTAGGCTTTGTTATTATTATTATTTTTTAATAATCTCTACATTCAATGTGGGGCTCAAACTTAAACCTCCAAGATCATGAGTTGCATGCTCTACTGACTGAACCAGCCTGGTGCCTCTCAACCATTTAAAAATGTGAAAACCATTCTTGCTTGTAGTGTGTCACAAAGACAGGCAACCAGCTGGATTTGACACCCAAATATTTGTAAAGTATACCACATATATTATTCCATTTGAGTCTCTCAACATTTCTAGGAGATTAACAGTTTCTGGATAGATTATAACTGCATCTCTACTAAATGTTAAAAAATTAAAAGGATGAGTCTCTCATTTCTTGCTCTGAATTGCCTATAATTTTTACTTTTTCTCACCATTCTCATCTCTTTGTGCCAAGGAATACCACAGCAGGCTTCCCAGTGGTCTGTCTTGCTCTAGGCTCTCCTTTCTTCAACCATCTTCTTTTTTTTTTTTAATTTTTTTATAGTTTATTTTTGAGACAGAGACAGAGCATGAACAGGGGAGAGGCAGAGAGAGAGAGGGATACACAGAATCTGAAGCAGGCTCCAGGCTCTGAGCTGCCAGCACAGAACCCGATGCAGGGCTCAAACCCATGAACCGCGAGATCATGACCTGACCAAAGTCAGATGCTTAACTGACTGAGCCACCCAGGTGCCCCTCTTCATCCACCTTCTAAGCCCCTGCCAACCACACCTACACACCTCTCATGTTGCTTCCTTTCTTAAGAATTTATAGCGATTCCTAAATGCCCATCATATCAAATCCAAACTCCTCTATCCAGCTTTCAGTGCTCTGCCCCATTCTCTATCTAGACTTAACTTTCCCAAGGCACTTAACACAACTTGCTGTAGAGAGACATTTCTTAATTTGTTCCACATGCTTTCCACTTTTGTTCTGTTCTCTGTCTCCTGCTTTCTTTCCTATCTGGGGACATCTTTTCTCCTTCTTTGTCACACGTAACCCCTGGCTGGGTATCCACCAGCATCTCTTGCCCAGATTGCCCGAACAACATTCCAAGCAGGTTTCCTTGGTTCTAGTCTTGTCATACTCTCATCCTTCCTGAGCAGCCAAAGTGATTCTGCTAAAATGTAATTATCATCAATTCTTCCCTTCTTAAAACCTTTCAGTGGCTTCCATTTAAGGTTAACAGAAGTCCAAATACAGCACATGTGGCTGTTTATGATTTGGGTTTCTTGAACTAAGCCAGGCCATGGAACCTGGTCTGAGTTTGAAGATGAATGAGAATCACGATTCCTTCTCTTTTTTAATTAATTAATTTTTAAAGTAAATTGTATGCCCAACACGGGGCTGAAACTTACAACCCCAAGATCAAGAGTCACATGCTCTACGAAATGAGCCAGGCTGGCACCTCTGATTTCTTCTCTTTTTTTTTTTAATGTTTTATTTATTTCTAGGAGAGAGAGAGAGAGAGAGACAGCGTGAGCAGGGGAGGGTCAGAGAGAGAGGGAGTCACAGACTGAAACAGGCTCCAGGCTCTGAGCTGGCAGTCAGCACAGAGCCCGACGCGGGGCTCAAACCCACGAACCGCGAGATCATGACCTAAGCGAAAGTCGGACGCTTAACCGACTAAGCCACCCAGGCGCCCCTGATTTCTTCTCTTTTAGTTTTATTTACTCCTAAAGCAGCAAACATGTAGGACAAGGATATATGAGTTAGGTAAGGATTCAGGTGTGTGAATACAACTTCCCACTGCCTCTTTTCAATCGCAGGGGAATGTGCCGAATGCAGAGACCAGATTCAAAGCAGCTTGCAGCTAAGGCTAAAAGAATGAACTGAGATTTCAGCTGCTGCACAAAATTTAGGAAACGTAGGTAAGATAGTTCTTACGGGATAATTTGTAGTTTTAATGCTTACTTTAGAAAAAAAGAAAGGTCCAAAATCAGTGATCTAAGCTTTCACTTTAAAAAACTAGAAAGTAAGCAAATTAAACCAAAAGTTAATAGAAGGAAGTGTTGTAGGCAACCTCTAAAATGAGAAGGCACCCTATGATTCTCATTTCCTAATATTCATGGCTTCTGTAATTCCTTCCTCTTGAATTAGGGCTAAACCGAGTGACTCGCTTATAACAAACAGACTGTTTGACTACCATTTCATCTTGCTTGTCCTCTCTTGTTCTCCTGCTTGCTCAATCTGGTGAAAGCCAGCTGCCATGCTGTACGTTACCCTACGGAGAGACCCATATGGCAAAGAACTGAGGGAGGCTGCAGGTCAACAACTAGTAAAGTACTGACACCTTAGTCCAACAGCCTGCAAACAGCTAAATCCTACCAACCATGTGAGTGAGTCTGAAAATGGCTCTGTTCTCAGTTTATTCTTCAGATGAGACCACAGCCCAGGTAACATCTTAACTGCAGCTTTATGAGAGTCATCGAGGTTGAGACACCCAGTTAAGCCATGCTCAGATTCCTGAGTTACAGAAACTGTGAGATAAATGTTATTTTCATCTGGTAAGTTTTGAGGTAATGTGTTTCACAGCAATAGATAACGAAGAGAGAAAGTTAATTAAAGGCTGGCTCTTTGCAAAAATAATCAATAAACCTCTAGCTAGACTGGCCAGGAAATGAGTAGCACTGTGTGCATGAAGAGAGAAGAAGACTAAGGATACCACCCTAAAGGATTCTGATCTTCGGAGATCTGGTAGTGGAGAAGGAATCAGCAAAGAAGACTACGGAAGAGAGAGATAAGAGGAGAATCAAGCAACTCTATTGTCTGGGAGGCCTGAAGAGGAAGGTACTTCAAAAAGGAAGTGGTGGCCAAACACATTGTATGCTACCGGACAATTAGGTAATGTGAGGATAAAGAAGGGGTCAATGGCTTTTTCAATATTTTGGTGGATAAGGAAATGTTGAGGATGAAAGTACCATCGGAGTGACCTAGGAAGAAAATGCTAAGGGAGGAAGTGCAGCAAACAAATCCAGACAACTTTTTCTAAGAGTTTTACTATGAAAGGGACCAGAGAAATGGGGCAATAGTTAGAAGGGGATATGGGTTTCTGAGAAGTCTTTTGTTTATTTGTTTAAAATATATTAAGTAATGTTTATATATAGATGGAAATAATTTAGTAGAAAGAAGAAACTGATGATGCAGGTGACCCAATTCAGAAGCAGTTTTACTTCAGGGGCCTTCATCCTTGAAACATTACTAGAAATAAGTCCTAGTCACTGGTGAGGTGGGTCTGGTGGTAGGTGTGTCTTTGTTGATCTTCCAAGAGAGAAGCTTGTTCCCAGTGGTAACTGTAGCTTTTGTTCTTATACATGAGTGGGGGTAGTATACACTTGGTCCCTGGCTTTATTCTAGAAGCCTGGTTTGGGTTCAGTTCCTGTTATCCTGATAAAGTTGAAATTCTACCCACTGCTGTCTGGTGTCCCAATTTGCCTGAGGCTTCTTCAGTCCCTACAGAGTTAACACTTAGAGCTTGAGGTAATAAATAGCATCCAGTGCTTATTATATACCTGGCATTTTAATCTTATTAACTCCTGTAAGCCTCACAACAGCTCTATGAAGTAGGGGTTATTAGTATGATTATTTTACAGATGAGGAAACTGAGGCACAGAGGTGTTAAGTAGCTTGCTTATGGTCAGACATTCAAAACTCAGGGATTTGAATGCAAGCAGCCTGACTTCAGAACCCAAAGGTTTTGCAGTAGTTTATAGAGAAGGAATATATGGGAGTAAGGGTTTATCTTGCAACACATAATAAATTGGGCATGGAGAAAAGAATTCTCCACCGTAACATCAAAATATTCACACTGTGGACGGTGATTTAATTTTAGCAAAGCATGATATATCACATTAAAATACTATTATAAATTTTTTTTTTCTGTTGGCATTAAAATTTTAATTATGGGAGTACTTGAATGACTCAGATGGTTAAGCATCCAACTCTTGATTTTGGCTCAGGTCATGATCTCTCAAGTACGTGGGATAGAGCCCTTCATCAAGTTCCACACTGATAGTGCGGAGCCTGCTTGGGATTCTCTCTCTCCTCTCTCTCTGCCCCTACCCCTGCTTGTGCACGCACACTTACACTGTCCCTCTCAAAATACATAAATTAAAAAAAAAAAGTAAATGTGTTTGTTTTTAAAGCTTTAAACGAGCTATAAATATAACCTAATGTTACGTTTTTGAATATTTACTTAATAATATAATAAATATTGTCTCATCAAAAAAATTAATGTCTGCTTTTTCAAAGACACCATTAAGAAAAGACTGGGAGAAAATGTTCACAATACATATATCTGACAAAGGACTTGTATCCATTCACATAAAGCACCCTTACAACTCAAGAAAAATAAATAATACAATTAAAAATGGAAAAAGATCTGAAAAGTTACTTCACAAAAGAGATACATGAATAGAAAAGTGAGCACATAAAAAGACATGTGACTGGGGCGCCTGGGTGGCTCAGTCAGTTGAGCGTCCGACTTTGGCTCAGGTCATGATCTCACTGTTCATGGGTTTGAGCCCCGTGTCGGGCTCTGTGCTGACAGCCAGCTCAGAGCCTGGAGCCTATTTCTGATTCTGTGTTTCCCTCTCTCTCTGACCCTCCCCTGCTCACGCTGTCTCTCTCTCTCACTCAGAAATAAATAAAACATTAAAAAAAATTTTTAAATAAAAAATAAAAAGACATGTGATCAACATAATTAATCATCAGGGAAATACAAATTAAAACCATAGTGAGACACCACTATAGGTCCACTAAAATGGCTAAAAACTAAAAAGAAAAAAAAAAAGTATTGTTAAAGGGATGGTGAGTGAGGACATGGAGCCACTGGAACTTTCATACATCGTTGGTCATAATGTAAAATGGTATAACTACTTTGGAAAACAGTTTGGCAGTTCCTTATACATACATGGTATGACCCAGAAATTCCACTCTTAGTACTTAACCAAGAGAAAAAATATACATACATTCACACAGAGACTTGTACTAGAATGTTCATAGCAGACACACTCATAATAGCTCAAAACTAGAAATCATCTGAATGTCCATCAACAGGTAAATGTGTGAACAAATTGTAGTATATTCATATAAAGTAATACTACTTAGCAATAAAAAGTAGTGAACTAATGATAGAAACAACAACATGGATGAATCTCAAAAACACTATGCTGAGCAAAAGAAGTAAACACAAAGGGGTACACACTGTATAACTCTATTTACATGAAACTCTAGAAAAGACAGATCTAATCTATGGTAACAGAATTCATCAGGGGTCTCCTGGCATGGGGTGTGGAATGGGAGATAATTTGGACAGAAAGGAACTTTTTGAGGTGATGAAAATGTTCTATACTTTGATGGTAGTGATAGTTACATAGATATATATTCAGCCTCGTTGAAATGCACGCTTAAAATGGGAGCATTTTATTGTATGAAAAGTATACCTTGGTAAAGCTGGCTTCAAAGAAAGTCAACTGAAGATTAATAGCATGTACTAATATTAAGAGTAATAGTGATAGTATTAAAATTTGTTTTTGTAAAAGAAGGAAAAAGCCCACATATGTTTGCATATATCTATAGGAGCACAGGGAAAGGTATAACAGAATACACACCAAACTATTATCACTGTTTACCTTCGGAGCTAAGAACTATAAATGTAACTAATATTTGGGAGAGACTGGATTTTCCTCTATTTATCTGTATTGTTTGGCTTGTGGCAATAAGCACCACTACTTTTGATAGTGTGGTAGTTAGCACACAGGTATAGCTGCCAACACACCATCCTGAACACAGTGCTGTTTCTCTCATAAAAAATTAAGGCTACTTCTCTTCCCCTTGAGCCTGGGCTGGATTTGTGACCTTCTTTGATAGTAGAATGTGGCAGAAGTCATACTAAGCCTGTTCCAGGTTTAACTCTTAAAAGGCATGGTAATTACCAAATGATGAGTGTCTACATGCAGGGAAGAGAAAAACCAAGTGGAAGAGCACTAAGCTGCCCCATTCAAGATCCCAGCTGAGCGCAGCCTCCTGGGTGAGCCCAGCCTATACTCCATGCAGCAGAAGAACCACCAGCTGAGCCCAGACACCACCATGGGAAGCAGAGATGGGCTGCGCTGCCAAGCTTGATACCTACTATAGAATTCTGAACAAATGAATGGTTGTTGCTTTAAGCCATTAAATTCTGGGGTTGTTTATGACACATAAGAAAACCAAAACATGTATTATGAAAGAAAAACCCACAAAGTGAAATTTTTTCATCAGTAAAGTTTAAAATATTTCTGGAAACTACCTAATTAGAATGCCCTTGAAGTGAATGATATAACGCCACCCCTTTAAACAAATTTTGTTGAGTAAGATACTTCTAAAGCTGATTGGTCATTCCTTGACTAGTCTTGTAAATTGCTAAGAGCAAAATGTATTAATAATATATTTCTTAAAACAAGACTTTTCCCTTCATTGCAATCAAGACAAACAAAATAACAAACAAAAGAACTTGCTTTGTCTGTTCCCTTTGAAAAACACAATTTTCAAAAGATGTTTTTCTCTATCTGACAACAGACATAGCAGGGAGTCCAAAGAGCTCTATCTCACCCACAATTTTAGGAAATAATCTGTCAGTATATAAACAATTTGAAATATAAACAGCTTTTGAGCCAGTGATTCCACTTTGGCAAATATCAATCTTACAGAAATAAAGGCCCAGTACTTTATCATGTACATATGTAGGGAAAATGCATATATACATATTAATATATACTTCTGTTAGCACACACATGCAGTCTGCATGCCATAGGAAATACGAAACAGAAAAAACTGAAGGTCCAAGCACAGAGGAATGGTTGTATCAATGGAATAAACTGTGGGATACATCCATACTATAACAATATTATAGCCATTTAAAAGCTCCTTCCCTCTACGGGAAAGGCGGGGAAAAGAGGAGAGAGGGAAATAAATCACAAGAGTCTCTTAATGATAGAGAACAAACTGAGGGTTGCTGGAGGGAGGTGGGTGAAGGATGGATTGGATGGATATTAAGGAGGGCACTTGTTATGAACACTGGGTGTTGTATGTAAGTGATGAATCACTCAATTCTATCCCTAAAACCAACATTGCACTGTATGTTAACTAAAACTTAAATAAAAATTTTAAAAAATTAAAAATAATAAAAGCTCCTGCCCTCATCTTAGTTCCCAGACCAAATCAACTGGAAATCAGAGTAGCCTACTAGACAAACTAATGATCCCATTTTCCTTTATTTCCTACAACTGACTAGAAGAAGGTGGTTGTCAGAGCAGAATCTGGGGCTGAATTTCCTCCTCTCTGGGAAGAAGACAGATTTTCTAAAGTCACATTATGGGTTTCCCCTAAGCTAGATGCGATCATGGGTTGCTCACCATTTGGATGGATTTGGAGGTAGCAGTGACTGCTGAACTACAACTTAAAAAATTAAGCAGGTAGGATGGAAAAGTTGAAAGAGCACATTAAATAAGGGTGTTTTACAGGTTTTGTGAGTTATAAATACACCCTCGAGCACAGGACCCACCCTTTTCTTGGAATATAGAATAATTTGAGAAAAGGTGCCTTTTAACCTGGAAATAGAAGCTGTCTTGTCCCGGCATTCTCAGGTGGCACCCCACTGCCCCTAGCATTCTCCGACAGAGACCAGAGATTTGGTTCTCTCCCCTCATTCCTTATTCCAAATATGAATTCCTGATCTTTCCTACAGGGTTCACTGAAGGTCAATTCTTCAGATGGAGCAACATGACGATGGCTTTCTATTTTCACTCTCGTTTTTAGAAGTTTCTGACCTAGAGTAAACTGGAACTTATCTGAGCTTGCTAATTAGAAGACTACTTATTGTCTCTAAAAATAATTGAGTACTGTCCTTTGTATATCATGATGACACTACCAGATCTGAGCTGCGCTTCTGGAGCAGCAGTGGGTTCACACTAAGTGAACCTTTCCATCCATCCGTCAGTCCTTCCCTCCTTCGCCCCCTCTTTCCCTCCCTCCGTCGCTTCTTCCCCTTTTCATCTACCCACCCACGGACCAACATTCTCTGACAGGTTCCTCCATTCATTCTGGGAGCAAAGGTACACATTTTGGAGACGGCTGGTTACAGTTAGAAGTTTGGTCTGAAGTCATGGAAAATTTTTTCTCTGTGAAACGTTAGCAGTCGCATTCATTGCTAAGAGTACACATATCTGGAGGGCAACTTAAGACTAAATATCAAGAGCCTTAAATACATGCATATACTTTGACCTAGTAATTTTCCTTGTAGGAACCAATCCTAAAGACTTACCAAAAGAATTTATGTATAAGAATAATCAATAGTATACCTCATAATCCTCATAAAGTTCCTCATTAAGTAAGGAACTGGAAACAACCTAATTAAACAACAATCTCTTTCTAAATGATAATTAAGTAAAATTATGATAAATTCAAGTTATTGATTATAATACAACCAATAAATCTTATATTTTCAAAAACTTAATGACATGGAAAAGTGCTTATAAGTAATGTTAAATGAAAAAAAAGCAGTATACATACAGTATAATTACAATTACAAGAAAGAAAAAGAAACTAGAAGAAAACATCGAAATGAAAACAAAGAGTGGTTACTTCTGAATGGTGAAACTATTAGTGATCACCTTTTTTAAATATTTTTTCATATTTTCCAAATTGCCCAAAATGATGATGGATTACTGACACAATTAGGGAAAAGGTCTATGCATAGATTTTAAAGTTACACCTCTCAACAAAATTGATATGAGGAAAAGAAAGAGAAGGACGATGAGGAAAAAAAAGTTATTCAGTCTGGGCCTCAACCTTCAATTAGTTGAATACCAGCCAGATTAGTATTTCCAATTTATACTAATATAAATATTTGTTACATTGAACTAACCTACGCGGACTTGGCAAGAAGCATTTCATTTGATGAATTTTGCTTTCTCCTTTTGGAATATGAAAACTCTAATCCTTGACTGTTGTTTATTGCTGCTGAAATCTACAAATACTCAACTCGCAGACTATCCAATTACTCACATGTCCGATCTACTTTTTTATCTTAATTCAGACCTATGCTGTGAGTTGAAAATCTCTGAAAACTTTCAGACAAAAGCTGTTTTTCAAAAACTGGCCTGCGGTGTGGTGGGTGATAAGGACGAGGACCTGATGCAGCCACATGGAACAGTGCCACGTTCAACTGCAGGGTCTCAAGAAAAAGGGACAAAGACCACCACGTTCCTACAGTGCCCTCCACAAGCAGGCCACCCGACAGAGATGGTCTGTGTACGAGTCAGTCTCTGCTTCTACACTCTAAGTTCCTTGCAGGAAGAGACTACGGCTTTTTTCATGCTTATTTCCAGCCCCAGGTACAGAATCTGCCATTTCGTAGCTAATCAAAAAACGTTTCCGAACTGAACTACACTGATACCCCCACCTCCAAGATTAAGAAAAAAATAAGTATAGTCAAGATTAAAAACAAAAAAACAAAAGACAAACCTTTGAGTATTAGGAAGAACTACCACATAGCCCAAGTATTTATATTATTTAGAACTTGACAAAAGCAGGAAATTAAATTCGACTGCAGAAAATGTTTGGGTATTACTGTGGGCAGAGGTGGAAATTGTTTTCCTGTCAAGGACTTCTGATCTAAGCTTTGGATTCAAATGAGAGCCATGTACAAATAAAAAGCAATTTCATGTGTTCTTCTGTCTCTTTTCCAAGAATGTGAAATAGATGTTGGCAAAGTATATAAAATCTTCCCTAAATATAAGATAATTTAAAAATAAATAAATAAAAATATAATTTAGTTCATATTATGGTCCATTAAATGTAAAAGGAAGGCAAGAAAGGGTAGGAGGCATATATAAGCACCTCAAAGGTGGACACAGGCTTTTTAATAAGGATAACTCCCTAATTTAGCAGGTATCAGAAAAAATATCATTGGAAATTATGCCCATAAGATTGGTATAAATTAGGTAAGCCAGGTGCACAAGCTCTCACATGAAAAAGGATGTGTAAATATATTACATAAAGGAACCAATATCTTTTTCAAAATCTCTCCAGTGAGATGGCAGTCTAAAATGTAACAGATGGGAGATAGGCTGGAAATTTGGTCAAGGCCACCCCGATGACTAAGTATTGTACAACTCCAGGGCATGCCATTCATACATTAACGCCTCCTGGAACTTTTATGGCTGTGAACAACCTGCATAATTGTATGTGGTAGTCCCGGATTTATCACATATGAGTAATATTATAAAGCAGAAACAGAATGGTCCACATGAGCTCTATAACAGGGTGGGGGGCCCTACTGACATTCTGGGCCAGATCAGTCTGCACTGTCCTGTACACTGTCCTGTACACGGTAGACTGTTTAGGAGCATCCCTGGCCTATTCCCACTAAATGCCAGTAATATTCCCCTCCCCCAGTTATAACAATTAAAAATGTCTCCAGATATCCCCTAGGAGGCAAAATTCTTTCTCCTAACTCCCTATTTGAAAATCACTAACTAGGGGCACCTGGGTGGCTCAGTCGGTTGAGCGTCAGACTTCGGCTCAGGTCATGATCTCACGGTTCGTGGGTTCAAGCCCCACGTAGGGCTCTGTGCTGACCGCTAGCTCAGAACCTGGAGCCTGCATCTGATTCTCTGTCTCCCTTTCTTTCTGACCCTCCCCTGCTCACGCTGTCTCTCTCTCTCTCAAAAAATAAATAAAACATTAAAAAAAAAGAAGAAGAAAGAAAATCACTAACTAGAGAACAAAGAACAGGGCAATGTTTGTTCAGCCCTGCTGAAGAGAAAACAAATAGTGCATCTGGCCTATGTGAGAAAGCTGTATAGTATCCATCAGATCAGGAGCAATGTTCCAGGCGGCCTCAGAAGGAAATACTCTGGCATATGCATTCAATCCTCTCCACTTTAATTCTACTTTTTAAGTAATGTTCCAATTACCGATTCATTATCTTGGGCACAGTAGTTCAATGATATATTTTTAAAAGAAGTTTTAAAAATGCAATGACAGATAACAGTCCACAGGTTATTGTCAACATCGACATTGGGCCAAATAAGAGGAAACATATGGAGAAACATTTGGAGTGATTGGTAATTTAGCAATGTGTTAAGATTAAATTTCTAAAAGTACAACAAAAAACTAAATAGTTCCTTAAATAAAAGAAACCAAAATCTCTCTGCAACATTTTCTACATTGAAGAGTAGAGATCAAAACATACAGATTAAGGGGCGCCTGGGTGGCTTAGTCGGTTAAGCGTCCGACTTTCGCTTAGGTCATGATCTCGCGGTTCGTGGGTTCGAGCTGCTGACTACCAGCTCAGAGCCTGGAGCCTATTTCAGAGTCTGTATCTCCCTCTCTCTCTGACCCTCCCCTGCTCACACTGTCTCTCTCTCTCTTAGAAATAAATAAAAAATATTAAAAAAAAAACCCATACAGATTAATATTTATATAATCTTGGTTTGAGAAAGCATTACTTTTTGAAAAAAAACCATAAAGGAGATGACAGACTTGCCTATATCAAAATAAAAAACTCTGTGTTTCAAAAATAAAATGAAACAGTATGAACACAACTACAATGTAAACAACCCATAGAAAAGAGTCATAACATAAATTTCAGTGGCTCACAATTTTTAAATAGATAAAGCTTTTATAAATCAAATAACAAAATCAGTACCCCCAACAGAAAGATGGAGAAAGAACAGGAAAAGACAATTTACATACACACACACACATTTAGTCAATAAATATATGAAAAATGTTTAACCTTATCAATGGGATTAATGTAAGTAAAAACAAGATAGCATTTCTTTATACCTGTGCTTGATAAAAATGATAATACACAGCATGTACAGTACTGATGAGGGTACAGACAAATATTCTCAAACAATGGAATATAAACTGGCACAATCTCAGGGGGATGGGCAAAATGGGTAAAGGAAAGTGGGAGGTACAGGCTTCCATGGAATGAGTAAGTCACAGGAACAAAAGGCACAGCATAAGGAATACCGTCAATGATATTTGTAATAGCATTATACAGTGACAGACGGTAGCTATACTTGTAGTGAGCACAGAATAACATAGAAACTTCTCAAATCACTATGTTGTACACTTGAAACTAATGTAACATTGTGTGTCAACTATACTCAAATTAAAATTTTTACATAAATGCGCACAACCTCCCTGGAAGTCAATTTAGCAATAAATATCTTTAAAAATATGCACATACTTTTAACAAATTCTACTTTCAGAACATTTTTTCCCTAGGAAATGATCATGAATCTGCGCAAAACTTTAGCTACAAGAATATTCATCTTAATGTAATTCATAACAGCAAAAGCTTGGACCAATCTGTAAGTTGGTCACTTGAAAAAATTATGGTACATTCAAATGATATATTACCATGCAATCATTAAAAATTACAGAGGATGTGGAAAATGTCTTTGTTAATGACAGGAAAAAGATGCTTAATAACATGGGAGAATGTTCACGATGCAACAGTGTTTTGGGTAATAAGACTGGGTCTGGAGTCAAGCTGTCTGGGTTCAAATTCTGGATCCACCATTGATTAGCTGTGTGACATTAGGCAAGTTTGTAACCCTCTCTGTAGCTGTTTCTTAATGTCTAAAAAAAATACACAACCTCTATGAAATAATGGATCTAGGCTACAATTATCAATGGTTACTTAAAACCACGGGGAGGAAGGTTGATGGAGAAGTTTATAACAGATGCACCTGACTAGAAACATCACCAATCACTCTCAACATCACTAAAATGAGACAACCAGACATTATGTGCCTCGTCTTGTGAGACAACAGGAAAGGCAGCACACAGCATGCCTATGAAGTATTTTTAGCCCCCATATTTGACCCAAATTTAGGCAAGTGTCTAGATCTACTAGCATAATAGAAATATGGGGATTTAAGTCCATGAAAATGAAGTTTAAGAATAATCAAAATATAAGGATGGTGATAAAAAGTTTAGAATAGTGCTTCCCTCTGGGGCAGGGAGAGACTAGAAAGAGACAAAAGGAAACTATAGGGGCTACTAGAAGTGCTCTACATTGATGTTAGAGTACTTTATATACTTTACTGTGTGTATGTGATACCTCAGTTTTTAAAAATGCAAAGAAAACAGCTCCTGATATTCACCATCGTCTAGTGGCAGGAAGGAAAGCAGACGTGGTTCGGGAACTAGACATGATGCCAAGGGGAAGCGGCAGTGGCCCGCACCCACCTCCCCTCTGTGAGCCTGGTTCTCCTGTGGAACTCCCCCTGCTGCAGAGAAGAGCTGGGGGTGGGGACAGAGCAGGACCAGGCCAATGAAACCAGGGTACTTATTAGGGAAGCCTTACAGAGAGGCTGTCCGCAGGGATCTCCACATCACTAGTAAAGTAATACTGGCTATGTTGTAAAAATGGGCTTTAACTTCCCTTAAAGGGTTTCAGCAAGCCACTTTGTCTACGCACTCGGACAAGTTGGTAATGTGAATTAGAAATTAGCGGCTAAAGGTAAGGCGGTATCTATGGCTGGATAACTAGAAAAGTAGGGTTCAGAAACATTAGAACTTTGAGAATTCATGGAGTTTTCTTTGAAACACCCACCAAAAGATTGTTTGGGAAATTCGGCTAATGACAGGCACATGTAGAGGAGTAAGGCCTCTCTCCCAATCAACCGAATCCTTCCTCTCCACCCCCACCCCTGGTCAGTAGAGGCTGAGAAATGTGCATTTCAGTGTTCATCATCCCAGCGATAGAGGTCTACCAGAAGCTACAGAGAAAGTACATATTACACTGATGTAGTCTATGTATGGCATCCGTTCCTTCTCAGCTCTGATAATCCCAATGACAGACGCAAATAGAAGTCACAGGTTGCACTTGGACCTGAGATACTTTTAAGCTTAACATTCACACTTCCTGTGAGAGAATGATTTCTTATAATGGTGTACTTGTCTGGTACGTTTCAGATCCATATTTAGTATTAAGGCAAATATAGAAAGTTGGTCTTTCTTTAGAGTAGAAAACATTTTTTAAAAATTCCACTTTCATGAGATTTTTCTTTCACTAATAAAAAGATTTAGGTAGAAAAAAATTATGTAAGTGGTTGCAGATGTAGGTCCTCTTCTTTAGCCAGGAGAGGTGCCCAGAAATTAGGAAAATTCAGGGCTATATCTGAAGAAATGGTGCATGGTTATTCAGAATCTTTGTAAATGTTATGAATGCTGGTAAAGAAGAATTCAGTGTGATTTCTCAAAGCAAGTGGCAAAAAGCTATTTTGTTTTCCAAAATCTTCCCCTCTTGGGTAAAGAGTAAAATTTACAAGCTCACAGACAAATTAGTCAAACTGAAGCTGAGATCACTTCTCTTTCTGCCTTAGGTCACAGGCTAGTGGATACATGATGGAATTATTAAAGGGTCAAGAACAAATCTATCAGTGCTTGAGAAGACGCTGATCTAGCTTAAAGAAGGAAAGAAGTCCAGTTCAGTGTGGCATTGTTTTCAGGCCAAAATATTAACCATTGATGCTACTAAATCTCTTAATATAATCTGATGCAGGCATGCAGGGGGAGAATATGGCCCCCAAACACACCTTAATTCTCCAAGTTCAACATGGCCGCTGGTTGGTTCAATGGATGCTGTATACCACTGGCCCACACTTAAATGACTGGCTGGCCTTATTTTAAGGCTTCAAGCGATCTATATTCAATGTAGCAGTCAGTGGCTAAGTTTATGTAATGCAAGTTAAAGAAACGTCTCCCAAGTCTATGTTATATAGCCCAATATATTAATAACAGAAGTATACTTTTTGACTTATGGAGAAATTTGTTAGTTTACCTTAATTTAACCCTATCTTTAACATGAACAATTGTTTTCTTTGTCCTGACTCCCCAGTGTCCCATCTCCTAGCCTCTTAAGGGTGCTCAATCAGTAGTAAGTAAAAATAAAGTATTTCTTTTCTTTAAAAAAGCAATCTTCCTTCTTAGCAAAAATAAAAATTTATTGAGCCAATACTGTGTGCCAAACGCTATTATAAGTATTACCTTATTTTTAATCCTTACAATAACCCTATGAAGTATTATTAATATCCACATATTTTTTAATTTTTTTCAATGTTTTATTTATTTCTGAGAGAGAGAGAGAGAGAGAGAGACAGTGTGAGCAGGAGATGGTCAGAGAGAGAGAGGGAGGCACAGAATCTGAAGCAGGTTCCAGGCTCTGAGCTGTCAGCACAGAGCCCGACATGGGGCTCGAACCCACGAACTGTGAGACATGACCTGAGCCAAAGTTGGACGCTTAACTGACTGAGCCACCCAGGTGCCCCTATTAATATCCACATATTATAAGCGAGGGCACTGAGGCACCAAGAGGTTAAGAAACATTTCCAAGGTCACATAGCCAGTAACCAGCAGAGTGGGATTTGAACCCAGGCACTGTGGCTCAGGAGCTCATGCTCCTACTTACAACTCTCAGCTTATGTAGTCTGGAGCAACTTCCTTTGAGTTGGTGGGTTCAACTCTCAGCACCACTATTTACCATCTGAAAGTGTCTGGGGACAAACTGCTGAAGGTCTCTGCACCACAACTTCCTCACCTATAAAATGGGTCTAACAGCAGCCTCTCTATAGGATTTGTTGGGAAAACTAGATGTGACTATATCTGCAGACGACCCGGCACACAGTAGCCACTCAACAAGAGCCATCGCTATTCCTTCCCTGACATTGCTCCTGCTGCTGCTCAGCCAGTGTGAAACTTCTCATTCCAGCTCCCATGAAAATCAGGCCCGACATAGCTGAGGGGCAGAGCACAAGCAGTGGAGGAAAATAGGCACTATCGCTGCCTGTCCCTTAGTGGGCGTGTGGACAGATGCTAAATCCTTGAACAGGAAGTAGTTCATGTCAGTCCTGAAACCGTCCTCCCCTTGCTAGTACAAGAAACCTCCAAGGGACGCAGACTTTGGTTTCGAAGCCATACTGGCCCCCACAGTGCTCCAGACCGTGGAAAACTCACCTAGTGCTCTGACAACTCGCATCAGGACTTCCCCGACTTTCATTCTGGTCTCTGGCGTGTGCTTGTCTTTACCACCATCATACTGAGCCAACAGGCCAAGCAAGATTTTCTCAGGGTACGCATCTGAGAGCAAGGCAACCCCTGGAGTTAAAAATAAAAAGAAAGGATGCATTATGGTTTAAAACTGGAAAGCAAATAAACCCAGACAGCCTGCGACGGGATGAACGCTGAGACACTCAAACCCGCCTCTGTAACTCTATCAGGAAGGGCTGCCCTTTTTTGGAATGACAGCATAGTGAGTGCAAAGGACATGGGTCTGGGAGTTCAGACTCCTGGATTCTTCTAGTCTCAGTCCTATGTGTTCTCTAAGATCACTTCCAGCACTGATACTCTATGATTTATGAATTCTAGACTCTTTTTTTAGAAATTTTTATTTGAGAGAGAGAGAGTCCAAGCGGAGGAGAGAGGGATAGGGAGAGAGTGAGGAAAAGGGAGAGAGAGGGAGTGAGAGCAAGACAGGAGTGGGGAGGAGGAAGGGGAGGGAGGGAGAGGGAGGGGGAGGGAGCGGGAGGGACGGGGAGGGAGAGAGTGAGTGAGTGTGTGTCTTAGGCAGACTCCATGCTCAGTGTGGAGCCTGACTTGGAGCTTAATCCTATCACCCTGGGATCATGACTGGAGCCAAAATCAAGAGTTAGATGCTCAACCGAGCCACCCAGGCGCCTCTGGATTCTAGGCTCTTAAAGCAGAGGTTAGATGATTATATATTGTGGCACGGATTCACAAGCAGCAGGAGAAGACTGGATTAAATACCCTCTAGGGAGCCCTCCAAGTCTGAGACTAAGGTTCTATGACTAGTATTCTTCCTGCCAACATATCAGCCCAAGGCACAGCAGTGCTTCCTGTCTTTGCCATGGCTCTCTGTTCCAATATGAGTATTCTCTGTAAAACTGTCAATGATGAGAGTAATTTACACAAGGAAATATCTTTGGAGCATTCTGGGCATGATTAGTAGGAGACCCAAGCTTATGGCTGAGTTCCCTGATCAGAAGTAGGGAAGGTCCTGCTCTTGAGTCTCTCTTCCAAGTGTAGTAGCAGCCCCTCCCCCCTTACTCACAGGGGATATGCTCCAAGACCCCCAGTGAATTTCTGAAACTGCAGATAGTTCCAAATGCTTTATATTCTATGTTTCTTCCTATACATACCTACCTAAGATAGTTTAATTTATTAATCAGGCACAGTAAGATAATAACAACAATAACTAATATAACAGAACAATTTTAACAACTATAATAAGGATAATGACTGTCATAAGTATTATGTGCATGTGGTCCTTCTTGCTCTCAAAATATCTTATTGTATTGTATTCACCCATATTCTGCTTGTGATGACATGAGACAATAAAATGCCTGCATGAGTAGATGAAGTGAGGTCAGGACATAGGCATTGTGACACGGTCTGGCTACTACTGACCTTCTGATGATTTAGTCAGAAAGAGGATTATCTGCTTCCAGACCACAGGTGGCTGAGGCTAACTGAAACTGTGGAAAGCCAAACTGCAGATAAAGGGGGCCTCCTTCACTTCCTGGCCCCTTTTCCCATTCTGCCAGTACCTCCTAGATGTGTAATCATTATCTGAGTGCCATCTCATATCGTGCAAACTTTGCAGGGATGGAGAGAGGAGGGGATATATGACCTGTGATAGGATAAGAAATAAAGCCCCCAGTCCCAAAATTATATAAATATAAGCTGTGTTGCTTCGGAGGAAAACATGACTTACTTCTAAAGATCAGTGAGGAAGAAGAAAAGAAAAACAAACAAAGGAAATACAGGTTTCAAAATATATCCAGGAAGAGACTGCTTCTTTTTACCACCTCGACCTCAACTACTCTGGTCCATCATTTCTGGCCTGTTGACTGCCACCTCCCCCCCACCCCCATAATCTCCTAATTGGTCTGTCTCCTGTAACCATCTGGTTATAACAAGTCAGGCCCCATCATTCTTCTGCCCAAAGCCCTCAATGGTTTCCCTTCTCCCTTGCTTCTGAGCAAACCCCATCCCCACCTGCCTTTGCCCACTCCCTGACCTCATCTTTTACCAGTACTCTCCCTTGCTCACTATCCTCCAGCACCTCCAGCCTCCTCACTGTTCTCAGAGTACACCGGGCTGCTTCGGGTCCAATGTCTCCCTCTGACATCCCGCTCTGCCCAGGCAGCCTCCTCCTGCAGGCAGCCTTACGGCTTGCTCCCCAAGCCCCATGTCTCTGTTCAAATATCACACATTTAAAGTGGCAGTCTCCTTCTCCTACCACTCTTGATCCCTCTCACCCTGTTTCATTTTTCTTCTTAGCACTTATACATGTTATATATGGTATTTGCTTATTTATCGACTGCTCTCCTCCTTAGAATGTAAACTTTACAAAGTGAAGGATTTTGTTTTGTTCCCTGCTGCAGCCTCAATGGCTACAAGAGTGTCAGCACACGGCAGGTGCTCAGTAACTATTTGTTGAATGAATGAATGAATGAATAAAAGGGTTCAAAGATACAGTCTTGATCTAAATTTCAGGAATTAAGAAAGATGGGGAAGGAATAATAGAAATGCTTAAGAAATCTTCAATAATTTTTCATCTGAATTTACCAATCTCCCATTTAAATTTGACACTTGTGCAGGCAAAGTCTTCATACTATTTTCTGTGTTATAGGTTGTAGTTCCCATTCTCTTGTAAGTCAGATACACACAAAGGCAGCACACCTGCTAAGGGCTGCACCTGTCTGCTTCTTTTCTGCCTTCCCCACCCTTACCTTTTCATTGTTTCCAAAAAGCCTGGGAAGTCCCTGCATTTGGCCTCAAACCACGTCTTCCTTTATGTGGACTCCAGTCTTACACAAGCAAAGGCTCTGCCCTTAAGGAAGTTGCAGGCTGTGACAGAACCTGAATTAGACAGTCTCCCTGTTGGCACAATGTCACACTGCATTTGTAGTTATCTCTATTATGCAAAACGATGGGGAAGTTTTTAGATGGCCAAGGAGGAGTTAAAGATACCTTAGCAAAGGAAAAATGTCAATGGCTAAGAAAAAGATAAATAGGGGCGCCAGGGTGGCACCATCATTTGAACGGCAGACTTGATTTCAACTCAGACCATGATCCCAGTGTTGTGAGATCGAGCCCCACGTGAGTCTCCAAACTGAGCGTGCAGCTTGCTTAAGAGTCTCTTTCTCTTTCTTTCTCTCTCTCTCCCCCTGCCCCTTTCCTCTGCTCACTCTCAGAGAGAGAGAGAGAGAAAGAGAGAGAAATTGTTTACTAAGAAAGAGATAGGTAACAGCTTCCAAATCTGAAAAAGCCCAAAGCAAAAGTGAACTGGTAGTTGGTAAAGAAAGTTCTGGCAGAATTGTATCACTGAGGGGTGCCTGGGTGGCTCAGTGGGTTAAGCGTCCGACTTCTGCTCAGGTCATGATCTCATGGTTCATGGGTTTGAGCCTCGTGTCGGGCTCTGTGCTGACAGCTGGCTCAGAGCCTGGAGCCTGCTTCGGATTCTGTGTCTCCCTCTTTCTCTGACCCTCCCTTGCTCATGCTCTGTCTCTCTCTCAAAAATAAATAAAACATTAAAAAAAAAAAAAAGAATTGTATCACTGATATATTGCAAGCTCTGGTATACACAGATCTGTAGCAACCATAACTACTTTTTCATCAGAAGTTCCCAAGTGAGAAATCTGGTGGATTTGTTTCCTTTTAGGAATATCGTTGTGACTTTATAATGGAAATCGGTGGGAAAATGGGATTTGCTTAATAAAACTTTGATTTCTAGCTTTTCTGAAAAACATTTATTTTAAGGTCCCTCCTACTGTTGTTTATGCCTGTTTCCTCTCATTAATCTTTAGCAGAGAACACATATTTACCTCTAACAATATATCCTGCTATCTACTTCACAACCAAATGAGCTCTTGATTTCCTCTCTGTAGTGGACACAGATCTGGCTGCACATGGCATCTACTCTGTCTTCTGGTAGCAACACCTTCTTCTGATAGGTCCTTTAGGAACTATTCTTTTCCTACTCTTACTCTAAGTGGTTTAAGTGGAGCCAACCACCCACTTTCTTCCCCTTCATGTGTGAACTCATCTGGCCAGTTAGGACGTTCCATGCCATGCCCACACAATGATGGGCTCAGTAATGGGCAGTGAGACTCAGTTTTGGATACCACATTGGAACTACTGGGAAAGATACATTTTTGGTGTGTGTGTGTGTGTGTGTGTGTGTGTGTGTGTGTGTGTGTGTGTGTGTGTGTTTTTTTCCTGTTGAAGTTATTAGCCTGGACCTGACTGTGGCTACTATGTGGAGAAAGCCCACTCAAAAATACAGCCAACACAGAAGAAGATCAAGCCAAGAGGTGAAAGAGAAAAGAAAGAGACCTGATAATCACAAGTTGAGCCTCTGGATTCAACTGTATTTCCACCCACTTAGACTCTCTACATACATAAATCAATAAATATCCTTTTATGTGTATGCCAATATGATTTTTTTCATCCAAAGGAATCCTAATATATCCTTCTTCAGATTAAAAAATCCCTGATATTTCATTTATGTATTTATTTATTTACTTACGTACTATCCCGATAATGCCAAACTTTTAATTCCACTAGGGAGCATTAAATCCTTCCACTCTTGCAGTAAAAGGTTGCTAATAGCAAAGCCCAGTTTCCTTGTTTCCCACAGTCCCAGATTAGCAATTGTTTATCTTCTTGCTGGTCTGCTCCCTGGACTGTTGCCAAATGGCCCTCGGACTGAGTTTTACCTTCAAGGATACAGCTGCCACCTAGGAGTTTATAAGTCCCTAGAGGACAAGGGCAGCTCTCGCCTCACTCTTACACCAAGCAACAAAGAGAATTATATATGATGGTTAAGACTGCAGAACAATTATATATGATGATTTTAAGTGATGGTTAAGACTGCAGAACAATTTTGTGTGGTCTTTTTTGTTTCTTATTTAAAAAGCTCCCTGAATTTTGACAACTGAGGAAGCACGGCCATCACCTTCATGTGACCCTTGGCCCCTTGCACTTGATAATTCCTTTGTAATTTGAAAATGGGGTCAGCTTCTGGGTCAGCCCTGGCTTCAGGGAAACATGACACATCAATCCCTTGGCAATAAGAACCAAATGCCTCTGTGAGAGATACCTGCTCCTGCTCTGGTCGCAGGAAAGTGACTACGCATTTCAAGATGTGGTATAACAGATAGGTGCCAGAGTTCATGAAAGCACTCTGATCTGTATTTTCAGGCAAAGTTCAGGATATAGGCAAATTAACTCAACAGAAAAAATATTATTAAAAGTACACTATGCAACAAAATAGAGACAGTCAACTTTGTAAAATAACTGTATGTTCCCCCAAAAGACTTCCCTTGCAAAGCCAGAAATGTATTCTAATCCCAACAGCACTAACTTCAAGATGATTTCTTAGCAAGCTGTCCACGGGTTCTGCAGCTCTCCAGCAGGAAAAGCAGTCTAGCAGTCTAGGTATACCTTACCCTACACAGCACGCTTGCACCGCGGAAAGCACAGCTGAGCTCTAAGAGTCTTTGCTGACTGGCTCCCTGCCAAGAGGCTGCACAGCCAGCCTCCACTCTGAAACTAGCCTGCCTCCTTCTCCTGGGCAGAGAACAGCCCGCCTCCCAAAGTGCCCACATCGACCTGGAACACCACCTACTCACTCAACCTCTCAGGTACTTCTGCTGACAAAACCCACATATTGTGGGCTTCCATTTGTATGAAATGTCCAGAAAAGGCAAATCCATAGACAGAAAGTAGGTTTAGTGGTTACCTAGCACTGTGGGAGGTAGGGGGAAGTAGGAAGGGAGTGCTAATGGATGCGGGATTTCTTTCTGGAGCAATATAAACCTTTCTAAAATGGATTGTGGTAATGGGTTCACATTCTGTGAATATACTAAAACCACTAAATTTTATACTTTAAATTAGTGAATAGTATGGTATGTGGATTTTATCTCCAAAAAAACTATTATTGAAAGTATGATAAAAGCTATTTCATATCTATCCTTTTAGGTTTTTAGAGTAGAAGAACAGGGGAGAAAATAATGGATCACATCTTAAATATAAAGGGGAATCCACTGCCAAGAGCAAAGTATCAGCTTACTTTGGTATTCAAACATATTTTGGTTGCCCGTATAGGGTGATGGTGGACAGAGGGAGAAAATGATTTGTTATCTGAATGGGAAAAAAAGTCAAGCATTTCACATTTCACAGAATTGTCTTACATGTGTGAGAAAATACATTACATTTAAAATTCTAAGTTCTGTGTTAAGCCAGAAACTCTATTCTCAGAATCTGTCCTAGCAGATACACAAGAATAGTAGAAAATTACTTATGTACAAAATCATCACTCTACCACTGTTGGTAGAGAAAAGACTGGAAACAAATTAAACATTTATCAATGGAGGACTGATTAAGTTGTGGTCACTCATACAATGGGATACAGCGCATCCATAAAAAAATAGAAAATCTTTTGGGGCACCTGGGTGGCTCAGTTGGTTAAGTGTCTGACTTTGGCTCAAATCATGATCTCATGGTTCGTGGGTTTGAGACCCACATCAGGCTCTGTGCTGACAGCTCACAGCCTGGAGCCTACTTCAGATTCTGTATCTCCCTTTCTCTCTGCCTCTCCCTTTCTCATTCTCTCTCTCTCTCTCTCTCTCAAATAAAAACATTAAAAGCAATTTTTAAAAATAAAAAAATAAAATAAGAAAGCTTTTTAAGAACTGTTATGGAATAAACTCTAAAATCTACTGTTAGGTAAAAAGCAAAGTGGAAAACAACGTGTATAGAATTCAACCATTTCTATACAAAGGGGAAATACACACTTATAAAATATTTCTGGAAGGATACACAAGAAATTAATGATATTGGTTATATCTGAGGAGGGAAATAGGGAAAGATAGGAGAGAAAGTTTTTATTCTGCATTTTTATCTACCTTTTGAACTTTGAGCTATGTAATGTACTATCTATCAAATATAATTTTTAAAAATATAAGTTAAAAAAATCTGTGATAAGGGGCATGGGCTTTTAAAAGAGAACAGCCTCTTTTAGAGGTAAGAATGTAAAAAGGTTTTGCAATCAAGTGATGTAGAATGACCACAAATGTTTGTATTCTCTTCCTCTTGAAATCCTACTCAAGTGAGTAAAAAGGCATAAACCCTCAAACAGGACAAAGAGAATGGGACAGGTGTCACAGGCCGAAGTCTGGGTAAAGAGAACAAAGATGGAGTGACATCATGATATGTATCCGATACAACTGTTAAATCATTTGGAAGAAATTAGCAATAATTACACAGAAAACTAAACAAATGTATAAGAAAGGAAGACTGAACTAGGCTCAGCAATGAATAATATCCAAGTAATCAACAGTAAATGCAGCCCAATGATTTAGCCAAAACTCAAGATGGGGAAAGGGCAGGAGGGAAGGGATACGTGCAGGTGTGCATGCGTGTGCAGGCGTGTACAGGCGTTACATCCTCATCCAACATATGGAAAATGGGTAGATAATGTCCAAAGTTTTTTAAATCACAAGAAATATGTGTGAGCATTTAATTTATACATAGGGAGGTAATCACTAGAAGACACTACTTAAAAAGGGCTGGGAGGGGAATGGTTATCTCTGGGGATTGGAATTGCAAGGGGTAAAGAAGCAGGGCAGGGGGTAAGCTTTTTGACTCTTTACAAACTATGTTCAAATTAATAAAAGTAAGTTTATTTTTAAAACTACAAAGAAGATAAAATGTGTATGTAATTTTTTTTAATGTTTTAATTTTGAGAGAGAGATAGAGACAGTGTGAGCAGGGGAGGATCAGAGAGAGAGGGAGATACAGAATCTGAAGACAGGCTCCAGGCTCTGAGCTGGCTGTCAGCATAGAGCCCGACATGGGGCTCAAACCCACGAAATGTGAGAAAATGACCTGAGCCAAAGTCGGATGCTTAATTGACTGAGCCACCCCACCCAGGCACACCTAAAACGCGTATGTAGAGGAAGCTCACCAAAAGAACAGTAATGGGCAAGAGAAGAGGCCAGGCACAGAAGGGTTTTCCTTCTGATTACCAAAGACCAGCACCGATCTGTAACTATTCTCTCTTGCACCTCTATGGCACAAAGATACAAAAGGCAAAAACCTGAAGAGAAGGAAAATACCCTTCATTTTAGCAAGGTACTTCAGTTGCTACATTTGAGACCTCTCATTATGAAGAAAGCCAACAGTAATTTCAGCTCCAAGAATCCAGGAAGTTACACAAACTGGGGAAGTTGGTTATTAAATCAAGGAAGTGTGGAGAATTCCACTGGAGAGCTGGTCTGTCTTTGTAATTAGAGTAAAAGACAACGTCTAGCATGCCAATTCGATGTTAAGTTTCTCGACAGCTCCAAAGCTCTGCTAAGTGTAGACAAGCCCCGACAAATTTATAAGGATTCAGTATGAGTTAGTGTTACCCAGGCCTGAAGAAAAAACAGGGTTAGACTGTCATAGTTAACAGTTGAAGATTTGTTAAAAACTGTACCTAGAGTCTGTCTTTTAAATCAGGATCTAAATAATACATTCGAGGGGTGCCTGAGTGGCTCAGCTGGTTGAGCATCCAACTCTTGATTTCACCTCAGGTCATGATCCCAGGGTCATGGGATTGAGACTCACACTGAGCTCCATGCCCAGTGTGAATTAAGATTCTCTCTCTCCCTCTGCCCTTCTCCCTTGCTCATGCACTCTTTATCTCTAAAAATAAAAATTTAATTTAAAAAAGAATTTAAATAATACATTCGAACAGTAAAATAATACTAATGTGTTTGCTTAAATTGTCTTCTACTTCCTTGAGTGCCTGGGTGGCTCAGTTGATTGGTGGCCGACTTCGGCTCAGGTCATGACCTCGTGGTTTGTGAGTCTGGGCCCCGTGTCGGGCTGTGCTGACAGCTCGGACCCTGGAACCTGCTTCAGATCCTGTGTCTCCTTTCCCTTCTCTGTGCTCCTCCCCTACTTGTGCTCTGTCTCTCAAAAATGAATAAACATTTTAAAAAAATTTTTAATTGCTTTCTATTTCCCATTTTGGAGGCAGAATGTTAAAAGGAGTGAATAATCTATATTTACTGACAGTTAACTACACTTGCTGAGAGCCATTTGGATCACAAAATATTACTGCAATAAATAAAAACCTAATAGCAAAGACAGTAACATTCCTACCATTTATTGACTGCTTTCTACATGCCAGTCCATTCTAAGGACTTCACCTACATGCATTCATCCATTTAATGCTCCCAACAATCTTTCGAAGTAGGTATTATTATTATTCCTAATTTTATGAAGGAGAAGCTGCAGAACAGACAGATGGATGAAAAATATGACCCAAGATCTTTGGCACATGGCAGAACAGACTGGCAAACCTGCACTCTACTACCCCACACCCCCCTTGCCCCGCCGCCCCCAAGGCCATGGAGAAAATAACTACTGGGATAATAATGATAGCTTTGCAAATCCTAAGCCCAAAGACAGCAAACCTTACATGTTTTGGTTTTTGTGTTTTTTTAGTTTATTTGTTTATTTTGAATGAGAGAGAGTGGGGGAGGGTCAGAGAGAGATGGAGAAAGAGAATCCCAAGCAAGATCCCTGCTGCCAGCACAGAGTCCGACGTGGGGCTTGAACCCACAAACTGTGAGATCATGAGCTGAGCCGAAGTCGGACACTTAACTGACTGAGCCACCCAGGTACCCCAAACTTTCCATTTTCAAGTATATGCTCTTAGCCTCACTCCATAAAATTTACTTTTTATTCAACTCCAAGGTCAGAGGAAGGAGAGGCACTCTGCACACTGCATCCCAAAAGAGACAGGCCAGAATTCTCCATTGAGTCTAGCTGGACTTCCTAGGGACTGCTTCATTCCTAGCTGATATCTTTATTTAGCATATCAAAAAAGGGAGGTAAGTGATGTTAATGAAATTCACAAGTGATTCTAACTTGAGATGCTGCTGACATTAGTGGTAACAGAGGAGCCATACAAAAGGAAATTGACAACTTGGATTTTCATCAGTTCCAATTTTTAACCAGTGATTCTCAAACACCTCCACTCTACCTGTTACTGCAAGTCTCCTAAATCTCTTATTCTACTCTGCTCCCCAAATAAATAAAATCCAAAACAGCACCTAAAAGCTTAGAGTCCAACTTGTCAGGCAGGGCTGCCTCTATGGAATACCTGTGGGTGACAGAGAGGAACGGGAAAGGAAGAGCTGAGAATAACTGAGCCTTAAGAATACCACAGTGATCAAGGGTTCTGTTGTATGTGCAGAAATACACACAAAGCTGCCCTAATACTGGCTGAAGGCATAAGTGAGGAAGGAAGGAAAACAAAATAGCAATTACCGCTGCTGTGAGGGTAATCACTGCCCTACACATCCGAAAAGCTCACATTTCAGCTGTTCCACGGTGAGAAATAAAAAAGCAGGATGCCATTTGTTTAATTCTCTTTATACAGTTTTCCCAGAGTAAAAAAACAAAAACAAAAACAAAAAAAAAAACAACAAAAAATCCCCCACATTAACATTCTCTTTTTTTAAAAAATGTTTTTAACGTTTTATTTATTTCTGAGAGACAGCGTGAGAAGGGGAGGGTCGGAAAGAGAGGGAGACACAGAATCCGAAGCAGGCTCCAGGCTCTGAGCTGTCAGCACAGAGCCTGATGTGGGGCTCAAACCCACAAACTGTGAGATCATGACCTTAGTCGAAGTCGGATGCCTAACCGACTGAGCCACCCAGGCGCCCCTAACATTCTCTTTATGATATCAAAACATTTGCTGATAAAAAGAAAAGAGGAAGCTTACAATTTCCCATAAAACAGCGAATGTTCTCTTTTAGCTGAATCTTGGTAAAAAAAAGAAAAAAAAGTCTATATCTCCTCCAGATCCCGAGATGGGTGGTCCTGTAGGAGGAGAATCTAACCTAAACCACGGACTCAGTTTTTCCTAAGTTTTCTACTGGCGTTTCAACACGAGCAAAGGGGAAGAGAAGCTGCAGAATCAGCAGAGCTGATGGATGCGTCAGGTTCTCATTCGCTCAGAGGGAGCCAAAGCCTCCCAGGGGAGTTGTTGCCTGGCCTGAAGCTCTAACAAGACAGGGCTGATCTTTCAAGCTCTCCAGTGGCTCGGGGCTAGGGGACCTGCTCTGTGTGTTGGGCACCAGGCAGTGACACAGGCAAGATAAAAACTCTCATGAAATGCTCCTTTTTTCCTTACCTAAGCCTCACAGAAGTCCTGATGAGATGATTAGGCAAGTCTCTGTGATAGACACTCCAGGCTAGGACTTGCTTAGAAAGTGTTTGTTGTCAAATCAGTAACCATGACATGTAGGACTTAAACTGTAGTTTCACGTGGAAACCAGGCAGAGCTATTATAAATTTCACCCAAAGAGCCCCCTCTCCCCTGATAAAGGCACATACACACATAAACACTCTGCCTATACTTTCTGGGAGTGACCAGACCTACTCACGGACCTTCTAGGAGTCCACACAGCCCTCAGGTTAAAATCCCTGTGCTAAGTAGGACACCCATAAATAAAGGGGAAAGGAGAAATCTTTAAAAATTTGCTTGCACAATCAAAAGAACTTGCCTTTTTTTTTTTTTTAATCCCTGACGATATAAATAATACATGGTCACAGTCAAAGATTCAAATACTAGAGAAAAGCAAAAGAAGAAAGTAAAATAAAAATCACCTTTGGGAGGTATGGGAACACTGAAGACTGAAAGTTAAGGGAAGTGAGTCTCTCTGTTAAGACAATGAAGATGTTGTAAAACTGTGGTGATAGATGCACAACTCTGTGAATATACTAACAGCTCTCATAGTTGACACTTAGAAGGCCATAATCTATGGTATATGAATTATATCTCAGTATTTTTTTAATTATCTGAAATCAACACATTTTAGTGCCTTCTCATTCATATATCATTCCTTGAATCAATCAATCTCTCTCTCTCTCTCTCTCTCTCTCTCTCTCACACACACACACACACACACACACACACACACACACACTCACACACACAGTTTTCATCGTGGACAATTTCATTTTAACAGCTTTCTTTTTTTATGGGAGGAAGGGGGGAATATGGCATCCTCCCCAAATGGCATGGCTTTCACACTAGACTATTTGAGGTGGTTCAATGATAACACAGAACACTTTAATAGTAATATTATTACATAGGATGGTAGAAACAGAAAAGATTTCTTTCCAATTTGACTTCACTTAAAAACAGGGAGAAAGGGCACCTGGGTAGCTCAGTTGGTTAACTGGTCAGCTCAGGTCATGATCTCCCAACTCATGAGTTCGAGCCCCACATGGGGCTCTGTGCCAACAGCTCAGATTCTCTGTCTCCCTCTCTCTCTGCCCCTCCTCCATTCGCATTCTGTCTTCCCCCATAAACAAACAAACAAGCAAACACTGAAAACAAAAAGACGGAGAAAGGGGAACACTTGGCTGGCTCATTTGGTGGAACATATCATGCCTCTTGATCTCCAGGTTGTGAGTATGAGCTCCACAATGGGTGTAGAGATAACTTAAACAAACAAATAAATAAATTATTATTTAAAAAAAGAAAAAGAGGGGCAATGCAGGGAACCCCCCCCCCACCAAATCAGTTATATAAGAGCATATAGAAATAGTCTGTAGCTATGGCATAAACCATATGTTTGGAAAACATTTTTAAATAAAGGCAATGGAAAGAATTCTTTCACCTATTAATAGTTTATTATGTACCAGATACTGTTACTAAGTGATACAAATGTAATAGGACAGTGCCGGGCTAGAGAAAGAGACAAATTAGCCAATGACAACTAAGAGCCTGTACTGACAGCTCATACCCTGGAGCCTGCTTCGGATCCTGTGTCTCCCACTCTCTGCCCCTTCCTGCTCACACTCTTTCTCAAAAATATATAAACATTAAAAAAAAAAAAAAAGACAGTGTGGTTAATATGGCAGGTTTGGGGGAAATGACAGCACAGAGAAAGAGGAGTCAAAGAAGGATTTGGGATGGGGGTGGGGCTTCCAGGAGAAGAGATAAGTGGTGCTGCAAAAAGTACTAGATTCTTCAAGTGAGAACTATGACTGGGCCCAAGGGCTAACTGGTCTCAATGTGGAAGAAATTTAATAGATCTTTTAGACAGAAATACGGTAGGCACCCACCTCCTATTTACACCCTTAGGGTAGATTTCCCAAAGAGAAATAACAGACTCCAAGGGCAAAAACATTTTCAAAACTGAATTCCAAAAATGTTCCCATTATTTTCCTACCAAGAGTGCTCAGGAGTGCATTGGCCAGTACAGGATATTCTCTCTCTCTCTTTTTATTTTTTTTTTTAATTTTTTTAATGTTTTATTTATTTCTAGGAGAGAGAGAAAGAGACAGCATGAGCAGGGGAGGGTCAGAGAGAGAGGGAGTCACAGACTCTGAAACAGGCTCCAGGCTCTGAGCTGGCAGTCAGCACAGAGCCCCACGCGGGGCTCGAACCCACGAACTGCCAGATCATGACCTAAGCGAAAGTTGGACGCTTAACCGACTAAGCCCCCCAGGAACCCCAGTCTCTCTCTCTCTTTTTAATGTTTTATTTATTTCTGAGCGAGAGAGAGACAGACAGACAGACAGAATGAGCAGGGAAGGGCAGAGAGAAAGGGAGACACAGAATCTGAAACAGGCTCCAGGCTCTGAGCTTCTGAGCTGTCAACACAGAGCCCGATGCGGGGCTCGAACCCACGAACCATGAGATCATGACCTCAGCCGAAGTTGGACACTTAACCGACTGAGCCACCCAGGCGCCCCTGTAAATTCTCTTTAAAGTATGTGTGTGTGTGTGTGCGCGCGCGCGCGCGTGCGTGTGAGTACGCGCGCATGTGCGCGTGTGTGGTGAAATGGCATAAAAAGTTACATTTAATTATTATTTTAATTTACCTTCCTTTGCTTATTAGTAAAGTCAAATATTTTACCAAAATCTTATTACTTTTATTCCTCTGCCATGAAGTGTCTATTTATTTTTTTATCCATATATCTACTGGATATTTTTATTATATTGATCACTATGAGCTCTTTATGTAGTTAAGGCATTAACTGTTTGCTTGTCATTTTTGTAAAAAAACAAGATTTATGGAAATATAATTCATATGCCAAAAAATTCACCATTTAATATGAATTATTCAGCCGTCTTTATGATATTCACATAGTTGTGCAACTAGTATCACTATTTAATTTCAGGACATTTTCATCACTCCAGAAAGAAATCTACCCTTTAGCAGTCAGTTTCTTTTCTAACCAGACTCCAGGTAACCCCAAATCTACTTTTTGTCTCCATAGAATGATGCTTGTCCTTTTTGCTGCCAATTTTCCTGTAATTATATTTTGCAACTTAATTAAGGTTATTTTTTTACATAAATGAGTTTTAAACTTTTAAGAGATCAAATTCATTAATCTTTCCTTTTTGATTCCTCCACCAGAAACTAAATATTGCCTCTCCGTGCTGCATTCTGCATAATTTTTTCCTCTCTACTTTTTGTACTTTTTGTTCATTAATTCTCTCTTCAGCTGCATCTATTGCAAAACCCATCCATTATGTTCTTAATTTGACTTATTCTTTTTATTTTTAGACATTCTATTTGTCCTTTTCAAAATCTGCTATATCAGCTTTGATTGTTTCCAATCCATGAAGATATTTTCAAGCTTATCCTGAATTTCTTTTAATATACTAAGCCTGGTTACTTCATAATTTGTGTGTGATAATTCTAGTATCTAAAATCTTCTTGGGAACTTGTTTCCTCTGTGTTTGAGTATTTTGTGAGTATGTACTACTTATTGTTCAAAATGAAATGTAAAATAATTATTAATTAAATAATTATTATGGGTGGAGGGAATGGGGAGTTATTGCTTAATGGCTATAGGATTTGGGGTGATGACAATGTTTTAGAAACAGATAGCTATGACACAACATCATGAATAAATATGGTTAAAATATCAAATTTTATGTTACATTATATTATCATAATATAAAAATTTTATTATTAAATATAAAAATAAAAAGTAAAACTTATGGGGTAGGGAGTATCTTTTGTTTCTGAAAGATATCCAAAGACACTACCAATGTAGACATTTTAAACTCTAACTCTTGATTGAAATTTCTGGAATCCCAATAATGCAAATCTGCAGAAGAGGTGGTGGCCCATTCAGTGATTACAACCTCACAGGGACAGGTTTTCTTTCCTTACTGCTCTGCTTAGTGCCAAGACAATGCCTTCCCAGGTCCTTCTCATCCACCTGAAGATGTATTTATTTGGGGTCTAAGCATAAAGTTGGAGGTCTTCTATTTGACTCCCCACTTCAGGCTAGATTTGGGCTTTCATGTCTGCAACTTGCCCTTCCAAGCTTTGAAACTCACAGCTTAAGTTCATCAAATGCCCTAAGGGCAAATGCAGGCTCTTACACTCAGTTTTCCTTTCAGATTCGGACTTAAGATGTTGGTTTGGTAAGTCTCTGTTTTCTTGTTAGCCCTTTAACGCTTTTTGAGTGCTTTATCCTGCAGAATAGTTGTTTTCAGCTCAACTGTCTCATCATGATCAAAAATGGAAGACAGAAATGTATTTTCTCCTAGATTTTGCCTAGACTGAATTTAAGATTTTATGTTTTAGTTCACCTGACAAATGGGGTACATGTTGAGGTTTCTTTGTTATTAATAATGGTTAGCATATCGGATTTTCCAGCTATAAATTCTGGTATCCTAAAAAAAGCATCTTCACTACTGAGCCCCTCCTGTAAGCTGCTGTATTGCTGAGCTTAATGTGGAGTTATTTCCACATTTTACAATTTCTGACCCACTGACCTAACTGATCCTCTCAGCAACCTAATAAGTGCTCCATGTCACAGCTCCTCACACACACTGCTGAAAGATCAAACATGCTGGGCCACTAGAGAATCACAGTCAAGAGCAGAGCAGGGTGCTCTATGAGCTGTCATTTTCCTTGTATGTCCTTGTCACAAACAGTATCTGGACAGACACATTCGGGTGGAATTTTGCTGCTGGCTTAACCATTTGCTTGCTGACTTACAAGACAAGAAATGATGAACATGTTCAATTTTATATGATTAGTATTCTCTGACTTAATAATTTTGCAAACTGCATCACTTTATAAACTAAATATAGAAAAGTTATTATTATGGTCTGGTTTCTAAGCAACCATTTCATTAACAAAAGCTCCACTTGGGAAAAACATCTGTTTGTCAGTAAGGTTTCTGCTGTCATCATACAATTTCATGGTGAAAAAGCCATGGTCACCCTGCGTCTTAGTAATCCCTAGCTGTGCAAAGGTCAATGGGAGGTACTACAACAGAGGAGCCATCTGCTTCAAGCTGCGCTAGTCCCTGAACCTTGCCATCAGCCATCATGAAAGAACGTTTTTCCTAAACAGCCACATAATTTTAAAATATTCTCTTCTGATTATAAAAGCAATCAATGTTCACACTAATAAAAGTTCAAAAAATTGAGAAAAAAGGCATGAAGAAGAAAATAAAAATCACTCAACTTTGACACCTTCACTTTAAATCTCACTTGGAAAATGGATCCCACTGCTAAAAAAAACAATTCTTTGAAAACCACTGGCCACAAATAACTCTCTTTGGCTTTACCTTTTTTGTCTGCAATTAGGATATTTTTCAGAATACATAAGGGCTAAATATTGAAACTGAGTTTGGAGACTTGTAGAAATAGAGATTTGTTGTTGTTTTAAAACCAGCAGAACCTCATTTTCACATGAAATCTTTAGAGGAGACTCAATGAAAGAGAAAAAAAGCAGAGCCCTCTAGCTAGAGGGTTGACTGGTGCTACCCCCTTCACTGATCCAAGGGTCCTATAGAACACAGGCATCCATGTGGTCCTCACTGTCTGCAGGCTCCTCCATGACACAGTACCGTGGCTCTGCTGTTCCTTCTGTCTGGATCACTCTTTCCTCCCTCCTTTACTAGATGCATTCATAATCATCCACCATATCTCAGCTTATGGGCCTCATTTTCCTCTCCCTCTCTGTCAGTAAAATGTCCCTAACAAAGGCTCTCATATCACTGTGTAATTTTTCTCCATAGCACCTGTCAAAGCCACATTTCACCTTTGTTCATGTGATTACTAGATTATTACTTGCCTCCCACCATCTCCACCGCCATCAACTGTAAATTCCATGAAAGGAGGGGATGATTTTTCTTAGCAATGTACTGAGCACAGTGCCTTTGCACACAGTGCCTTCTTTATGAATAAATGAATAAACATTTTAAACCCTTAAGAAAAAAAATCAATCGGGGGCGCCTGGGTGGCTCAGTCGGTTAAGTGTCTGACTTCGGCTCAGGTCATGATCACATGGTTTGTGGGTTCGAGCCCCATGTAGGGCTCTGTGCTGACAGCTAGCTCAGAGTCTGGAGCCTGCTTCGGATTCTGTATCTCCCTCTCTCTCTGACCCTCCCCTGTTCACGCTGCCTCTCTCTCAGAAATAAATAAAAATATTTTAAAAAAGAAAAAAAAATCAATGGCCAAATATATTTTACAATTATTTCTGCCCTTATCTAAAGTCAGGTTACCAATAATGGAAAACAGAAGTTGGACATGGGTGCACGTGGGTGGCTCACAGTTGAGTGTCCGACTTTGACTCAGGTCATGATCTCACGGTTCCTGAGTTTGAGTCCCACATCAGGCTCTATGCTGACAGTTCAGAGCCTGGAGCCTGCTTCAGATTCTGTGTCTCCCTTTCTTTCTAAAATAAATAAACATTAAAAAAATTGAAAAAAAAAAAAAAGAGAGAGAGAGAATTTGGATGTCAAGTGCAAACATGCTTCTAAAACAGATTTCTCCTAAGAAGGCAAATGTTAGCAATCATGCCCTGGCAGGTGGACAGGAGGGATGACCTAATTAGGTCTCTGGTAGCTCAGTGCCCATGATCCATTCCTGAGGCTCAATTCATTCCCAAGCTTCCAGCTTCTGCAAGGGACAGCAGAGAGGCCATAAGGTCAGGAAAACTGAGTAAAGGTCTAATGTAAGAATCTAAAGACGAGTTGCCGAAACTCTACAGCTACCATTTAGGTGCACTTTTTCCACCACTGCGCAAGATCTCGACGTGACCAAAGAAGGATAAACTGATGCTTCAATCAGTTAAAAATGTTAAACTTATGACTCAGCAACAAAAGGAACTATGTCAGGGTTAATAAAAAATATATAATTGGGCTTATTAAGTGTGTGAACAGTTTCAAGGATCATTTTAATCACATCTGGTGAGATTAGGAATTTTAATTTGTATTTGAAATAAAGGGTAACATAGGCTGCCTCCTATTTAGTCTGGGAGAGAAAAGCCAGGGCAAGGTACCACCCTAGCCACTACCTCAAAGCAGTTCCAGTAAAACACATGGATACCTTAGAAAGTCAAGGAATATCATACTTAAACAGAAGTCTAAAGAGAAACTCCCTGTTTTACTTGTGAGTTCTATCACTGTTTTATCTTCCTTAACTTGCCCTCAAATTCTAACTTTACTTAAAGACAGGGTGGCTCCAGGGCAAAATTTAAATAGCTCTTTTGCAGAGAAGGTACTTACACCTTCTTAATAGCTTGTAAAGCAGACACTGAAACAACAGACTCTTTATCCCAATGTGTCTCACGACTGCCTTCCTGGGAGCAAATCCTGCCTTCGTGACCACTGACTTATATGGATAGGAGGTAAGACATTCGAAATGAACCCTGAAAACAAGAAATTAAGAAGTATTTACTTGTTCAGCTGAAAATGTCAAGATCCACTGGTTCTACGGCTTAATTCACTGTCTGCGAGAGCAGAGGCCATGGTGATTTATGAAAAGTCGAAAATGGAATGGAGAGAGGAGGGAAGTACAGACAGGCAGAACTTGGCTCTGGAGTTGATTCCAGTCTTCCATTTACCGGTAACAGCTTTCTCTGCATCCTCATCAATGTCTGTTGTTGCCTCCATTGTTAGTGTTAGCCATTCTGACGGGTGTGAGGTGGTATCTCATTGTGGTTTTGATTTGTATTTCCCTGATAATGAGTGACGATGAACATTTTTTCATGTGTCGGCTGGCCATCTAGATGCCTTCTTTGGAGAATTGTCTATTCGTGCCTTTCGCCCATTTCTTCACTGGATATTTGTCTTTCTTGGTGTTGTTTGTTAAGTTCTTTATAGATTTTGGATACTACCCTTTATCTGTTATGTCATTTCCAAATACCTTCTCCCATTCCACCAGTTGCCTTTTAGTTTTGCTGACTGTTTCTTCTCTGTGCAGAAGCTTTTATTTTGATGATGTCCCAATAGTTCATTATTGCTTTTGTTTCCCTTGCCTCTGGAGATGTGGTGAGTAAGAAATTGCTGCGGCCGAGGTCAAAGAGGTTTTTGCCTGCTTTCTCCTCTAGGATTTTGATGGCTTTCTGTCTTACGTTTAGGTCTTTCATCCACTTTGAGTTTATTTTTGTGTCTGGTGTAAGAAAGTGGTCCAGGTTCATTTTTCGGCATGTCGCTGTCCAGTTTCCCCAGCACCATTTGCTGAAGAGACTGTCTTTATTCCATTGGATATTCTATACTCACCACTCTTGACATGCTCATGCCTCTGCTTTTCCTTCAGGCTTGACTCCCTCACTCTACCCCCACACATCTCAACCCTGTCCATCCACCCTTCAGAGCCCAAGGAGCTCCATGAAAACTACTGTTCTGAATATTTTTTATTAAAATTCTTAAAAAATATTTATTTTTGAGATTGAGAGAGAGAGAGAGATACAGAGAGAGAGAGAGAGAGAGTCAGAGCACAAGCAGAGGAGGGGCAGAGAGAGAGGGAGATGTAGAATCTAAAGCAGGCTCCAGACTCGGAGCTGTCATTACAGAACCCAATGCAGGGCTCGAACTCCCAAGCCATAAGATCATGACCTGAGCCAAAGTCAGAGGCTTAACCGACTGACCCACCCAGGTGCCCCATACTGTTCTGAATTTTTTAAGTTTATTATTTTATTTTTAAAAGTGCAGAATTCAGTGCTTTTCAGTATATTTACAAGGTTGTGCAATGATCACCAATATCTAATTCCAAAACATTTTCATCACTCGTATCCATTATCAGTCACTTCCTATATCCCTCTCTCCCCACCCTCTGGCAACCACTCATCTAGGCTTTGTGTCTCTGTGGATTTGCTCATTTTGGACATTTCATATAAATGGAATCATACAGTATGTGACCTTTTGTGTCGAGCTTCTTTCACTTAGCATGTTTTCAAAGTTCATCCACTTTGTCGTGTGAATCAGTACCTTATTCCTTTTTATTGCCAAATAATATTTCATTATGTAAGATATACCACATTTTATTTATCCATTCAGCAGGTGATGAATATTTAGGCTGTTTCTACTTTTTGGCTATTATGAATAATGCTGCTATGAGCATTCATATATAAACTTTTATACAGACATATGTTTTCATTTCTCTCGGGTATGTATCTAGAAGTGGAATTGGTGGGTCATATGGTAACCATGTTTGACTTTTTGAGAGCTGCCAGACTGCTTTCCAGAGCAGCTGCACTATTTTACAGTTTCCACCAGCCGTGTATGAGGGTTCCGATTTCTCCACAGCCTCATAATATATATCATTTTAAAGTAAGTTATTTTTAAATGTCACTTATTGGAGTCAGAAAAGGAACAAATATCAAAAGCTCTATACAGAAAGCTACATGTTTACCTGACCCACAATCTCTGACAGAGCAATGAAACAATCATGACCATCAGCAGGAAGCAAGGTAGGCAGTGTGAGGTCACACACATTCCACTAATGGAAGATGAATTTCAAAGATACGTGTAAAGATTGCTTAAAAATAATACCGTACACATTGCCAAATGAGCAAAACTACACACACACACACACACACACACACACACATACACACACACACCCCAAGTGAACATGAGTTCAGCATATTAAGTTATAGAAAGGGGTGATTTGTAGTGAAGCCATTTCCCACAAGCAGGCCTACTTCTACAGCTAAGATGGGGAACTCAGCCCTTATACCCGGGAACAAGAACAATGTGCTTACAAGGGTTAATAATTGTTTTTCCCTGTAGCAACAGCATAGTTCGCAGAGCCAGACTCAAATTCTGATGTTGACACATAGTGTCTGTGTTACTATGGGCCAGTTCCTTAATCTTTTTGAGTCTCAGTTCCCTCATCTGTAGAATAGGGGTAATATCTAACTTGCAAGGTTGCCGTGACTGGCACATAACAGACACTAGTAAATGGTAACTTCTGTAGTATTTACTGCCATTTCTCTTACACGACAACTGTCCAGGGCAATCTTGGGGAGTGAAGGTAACTAACCTTGAAGTAGCCAGTACATCTTTTACTTACAGTTAAAAGTGCTAAACTGCTAAATATTCTGATGCAAATCTGAATGTTTTAATCCTCCACTGACAGAGGAAACCACAGGATAGATATTTGAAAAATGAGGCTAATGTAAAACTCAAGTGTTCTGGGCTTTGAAATGCAACCTGTCACTGGAGGAAAGGAGACAGAAGGCATTATAAATATACATCGCCAGGGCTGCAATAAGAGAGGCCACAGTGGACTGGGAATCCCTGAGAAAAGGGTCTCTACTACCTTCCCGACTTTTGTGACTATAGGAAAGCCAATTATTCATTTATAAAAGGATTATCATGTTGGCTTTTATTATATTTCAGGACAGTCGACAGAATCAAAGCCTTCTAGATGATTAAGCATATTCAATTTTTTTATTTTTTAAGCTTGAATAACAAGCTTATAAAAAGATGCTCAACATCCTCAGTCATTAGGGAAATGCAAATCAAAACCACAATGAGATACCACCTCACACCTAACTAAGATGGCTATAATAAAAAAGACAGACAGTAACAAATATTGGGGAGTATGTAGAAAAATTAGAACCCTCCTACATAGCTGATGAGAAAGTAAAATGGAGCCACTTTGGAAAACAGTGTAGCAAAAGGTTAAACATAGAGTTACTATATGACCCAGCAATTCTAAGTAAAAACCTAGAAGAAACGAAATCACATGTCCACACAAACCCTTGTACATAAATGTTCATAACAGTGTTATTCATAAAAGCTGGAAAGTAAAAACAACCCAAATACGACATCAACTTATGAATGGACAAACACAATGTGGTTAATCTATACGGTGGAACATTATTCAGCCATGGAAAGGAATACGTACCAATCCAAGCTACAACATGGATGAACCTCAAAAACATAATTCTAAGTGAAAGGTGCCAGACACAAGACCATACACTGTATGACTCTGTTTACATGTAACATCTCCAACAGGCAAATCCATAGAGAGGAAAGTAGTTTAGTGGTTCCCAGGAGCTAGGGGAAGTAGGAATGGAAATTCGCTAATAATGGCTATGGAGTTTCTTTTTGAGATGATGAAATAGTTGTAAAACTGGATGGTAGTGATAGCTGTACAACTCTCTATAAATATACTGAAAACACTGAATTGAACATTTTAAATTGGTGAATTTAGGTGTATAAATTACATCCTAAATAAAAAGTTTAAAAAGTAGGGATAATTTACTACCTAGAACTACTTCAAGAATTTACCCAGACAGCATATCAGAGAGACATTTGCTAGGCACTCATTTGTTAATTAGGTGGTACAAAAACCAGGTCAGGACATAAAACCAATCTCCCCATTTCAAGGACATAAATGGAGATGATAAACTTCACAGAAACTGCCTTCCAAATTTCAATGCCAGATCCAATTAGATGGTCCTTCAAGGGATAGAATTATGTTCAGCTAATGGTTTCCCATTTACTTTGCTTGACGTAGAAATCTCAGAATGAGATAGGGAGTTCAGCCTCTGACAAGTTAAGACCTGTAATCCTGCTCAGTTTAAAACTCAGTGAAAACAATTTCACCTTGTATCCACCTCTCCCCCAACCCACCGCCCTCTCGGCTTCCCGGCCTTTCACTCTCCCACCCCTTGGCTCTTTTTGCCAGAATGAAAATTGTTCTCTGAGAGGAAGAAGGTAGAAGAGTCAGGGAGACTTGTTTGGGCATGTCAGGATACCCAGGCAGTCCTCACTCCACACACGGGTACACTTTCACCTCCCATGCTTGGCTCAGAGCCTACAGTTTTTGTGCGTCTTTCCCCCCCCCCCCCCTTTCTTTTTCAGTGAGTCTGGTAGTTTGACCCAAAGATCTTTCTGACACTGATGGGGATCACTTGGATCCCTAAAATGCATCTGTCTCTGGATGCTTTCAAAATGTCCTTTATATAATTCAAAGTGACTGAGAGAATCTGTGAGCAGATCCACAATTTGATAAATAACTTGGCTATAATAACTTACTTGAAGAATATCACTTATTTATCATATTCATTATGGAAGGGGACCATTATTGAACTGAAATGTGAAAAATACCCCAAACATTATGTTTTTTTTTTATTTTTATTTTTATTTTTATTTTTTTAATATTTTTTTTATTTATTTCTAGGAGAGAGAGAGAGACAGCGTGAGCAGGGGAGGGTCAGAGAGAGAGGGAGCCACAGACTGAAACAGGCTCCGGGCTCCGAGCTGGCAGTCAGCACAGAGCCCGACGCGGGGCTCGAACCCACGAACCGCGAGATCATGACCTAAGCGAAAGTCGGACGCTTAACCGACTAAGCCACCCAGGCGCCCCATACCCCAAACATTATGGGACCCTCAAGGACATATTTTAAATCCTATTTTGGAAAAAAGGACTTCTACTTTTTACCTCATATACTTCCTTGTCAATTCAATGTTTTAAAATAATGAGAATGCATTAATTTGTACAATTAGTAATGATATAACAAAGAATGAAAAAATATATATATACAAGAAATCCAAAAAGGAGAGACACTTAATGGCCACAGTCTAAGAGTAGGTCTTCTATTTATGAACTCTGGGCTATAACTTCAATGCGGCAACTTGGTATCTAATTCTCCGCCTGAACAACCTGCTACTGAGTACCACCTGGAGCAGCTGCCGTGGGAATCATCAACCATCTCTTTCTCAGTAGGACCACAAAGAGATGCAGACTGTCTTTCATAAAATTAAACTTTAACTCATAGGGAATTTCTTTCTCAGACTCAAAACAGAAGTTTTACCCTCAGGTATCAATAAGGATCTGTTGAATGAATACCTTTAATTCCCCTCTGTTCTGTGCACAGAGTTGGTGAAAAATTATGAAAGAAATAGAAATTATCAACAAATTAAGCGAAAGATACATTGTAATTTTCACATGGAAACACTTAGGCAGGAAAACCAGAAGACATGCATGGGAACGTGGGAATGTGTACACACACACATACACACACACTCCCCACAACTAAATGCTACTCAAACCACAGCCACACACCCCTTGTACTGCAGGATGTTTACAAGGGGGCTGGGCTTGTCTGACCGGGAATCCAGAATGGCTTGGCTCCTGGAGTGCTTTATACCTGGGCAAATGGCATTGGCAATGCAGGTGGGAAAATTCAGCTCTTTCTTTTCTTAATGGGAAATTCACCTAAGGCCTTGGCTGTTAAGTGCATGTTACAAACACCAAAACATCAATTAATTCAAACTTGTCCATTGTGGGGAGCTGAGAACAGAAATTATACCTCTACCTCCCATGTTCTTCATCACCAAATTAGCTACTAACTGATTAGCATGCCAATTAAAATTACTAAAAACAAACATAAAACCAACAGTTGTGATTTTTATAGCAGACCCTAGAGGCTAATGAGCTCAATGGGTTAATCAGCCAAGAAGATTACTCCCAACAGCAATGTTGCCACATGAGAATGACATACCTCCTCTTCCCCCAAAAACCCTGTCCTTAAAAAAAAATTTTTTTTTAATCAAGAAACATCTTCTTAACAGTATTACAGGTCCTTGAGAAAAGTACTGGGTGACTTATTTTCTGAGACTTATTAATTATAGGCATTTGAGGTTCTTGCTTCATCGATTTACTGGGTCCATAATTACCGTTCATCATCATGTGACTCCCTGAGCCCCAGGCTTATCTCAATTCTGGGCCTCACTGCACACTGACCTGAGGTAGCTACCTTCTGTCTTGAAAACCTCTGCTCTTTCGGCCTCTGCTCTCACCTAGTTGTCCTTTGACCTCTTTGGGCAGTTGTTTTGTCTCCTTTGAAGAATTTTATTTTTGCTTTTTAACCTAGTCATGACAAGTCAGTGTTACAGTGTTTTGTATATAGTAGGTGCACAATAAATGTTTGCTGAATAAAGAATGAATTCCAAGGCTCTGGACTTCATCACTGTATGCTATCCCCTCTGCACTCTCTCTTAAGCATCAGCTAATAGATCTGTATACAGCATCCCCCAATTATACCAAGAAAGAAGTAGCCAGTAAAGACCGAAGCATACTTGTGTGCTCACAGAAAACCTCACCTTTTGTGGATTAACAGAACCCATCAGTGTGGAGAACTGAAAACTGCATTACTGGCTTCAATTCTTCACCTCTCCCTGCATGGATGCCCTCTGTTCTGTGACCTGGCAGCTTATCCCACTAAAGGGAAACAGTGTATTTCTCTCCTCGTGGCTTTTGGGTTGGGTCAGGCTGACTTAGCGTAGCCAACAGAATGAGGCAGAAGTCGTAGGATGCAGGTTCCAACCTGAGACCTAAAGAGGCCTCTCGCATCTGTCTGTTCTTGTTCTCTTACACTTCTGCCATCGCCACCATATGCCTGGGGAGGCCACTGGGCCAGGGGTGACCAAGAACAGGCACAGCAGAGCTGCCGCAGCCTGCCCAGAGAACCATCCAGCAAAGCCTGGTCTAGGTCAGCTGACAGGTCTACAGATGTGTGAGTGATAATAAATGACTGGTGTTTTAAAGTACTGAGTGTGGGGGCCGTTTGTTACATAGCGATAATTACCTGATAGAGAGTCTGCCTACCCAGACCTTAGATCTGAGAAGTTACATATGTTACCACATTATTATCTCGCAATCTAACAGTAGGAACAGCAGTAATAATGATGATGATGATAACACTAATATCATAACAGCTAAACTTATTTGAACACTTACTATGCGCTAGGCACTTTCAAGGTATTAACTAATTTAATCTTAATAGTAACCTCCCTACACAGGCTTTTTATGATAGAATAGTTTCAGATTTACAGAATCATGAAGAAGACAGTATAGAGAATTCTCGTCCACTCCACATCCAACCACCCCTGTTATTAACTTTTGCATTAGCATGGTACACTTGTCACAATTAATAAATAAAGAATGACATTTTATTATCAACTAAAGTCCATAATTTACTCAGATTCTGTTTTTCCTGAATGCCTTTTTTCTGTTCCAGGATCCTATCTACCACATTACATTTACATCATCATATCTTCTTACTCTCTGACAGTTTAATTCCTTTTCTCCCCTTATGAAATTTTAATTATTTTTGGTAACAGTCTGAGACATAATTCACGTAGCATACAATTTGCTGATTTAAAGTATACAATTCAATGGTTCCTACAATATAGTAGGAACACAGTTGTGCAACGATCACCACAATCAATTCTAGAATGTTCTCATCACCCCAAAAAGAAATCTTTATCCTTCAACTATTACCTCCCAACACTTTCCCCTTTCTTGCCAGCCCTAGGCAACTACTTATTTAGTTATCTATACATCTCCCTATTCTGCACATCTCATAATAAGGGAACCATATATTATGCGGTCTTTTGTGACTAGCTTCTTCCCCTTATGTTTTCAAGGTTCATCCCTGCTGTAACATGTTTCGCCACTTTCTTTTTTTATTTACTGAATATTTCATCGTATGGATAAAGTACATTTTATCTACCTGTCAGTTGATGGGTATTTGCATTGTGTTCATGTTTTGGCTGTTAGGAGCACTGCTGTTGTAAACATTCACGTACAGGTTTTTGCGTGGACATATGTTTTCATTCCTCTTGAGTTTATACCTAGAAGAATTGCTGCATCAAGTTGTGACTCTATGTTTATCTTTTTGACAAACTGTTGACAGACTGTTTTCCAAATTAGCTGTGCCATTTTACATTTCTATTTAGCCCCCTTTCTACAGATATGAAATTGAAGCCCAGAAGGATGAAGTAATTTGCCAAAGTCCATACAGCTGAGCAGCACAGGAATGGAGGTGTACCAGCTGATCTGTCCCAGAGGCCCAGCTCTTGACCATCACCCTTCACTGCTGGAGCCCAGAGAGGCCAAGAGATAACCAACATTCTCAGCATGTCTGATTCTCACTCTTTAGGAAAGATGCTTATTCTCTATGTCCCTGTTTAAGAAGCCTCTCTCTAGATTTGGAATCCACAAATTAGTGGAGGTGGGGAGAACAACAAAGAATCACAAAGGAGAAATAAAATTATTGCAAAAAAAAAAATTTTCGATGAGGGGCACCTGGGTGGCTCAGTCAGTTAAGCATCTGACTTCTGCTCAGGTCATGATCTCGCAGTTTGTGGGTTCAAGCCCCGCATTGGGCTCTATGCTGACAGCTCAGATTCTGTGTCTCCCTCTCTTTGCCCCTCCCCTGCTCATGCTTTCTCTCTCTCTCTCAAAGATAAAATAAACATTGGGGCACTTGCATGGCTCAGTTGGCTGTGCATCCAACTTCAGCTCAGGTCATGATCTCATGGTTCATGGGCTGGAGCCCTGTGTTGGACTCTGCTGACAGCTCAGAGCCTGGAGCCTACTTCAGATTCTGTGTCTTCCTCTCTCTCTGCCCCTTCCCTGCCTGCGTGCTCTCTCTCAAAAATAAATAAATATTAATTTTTTAATAAAATAAACATTTAAAAAAAGTGTTTACAAATTTTTCAGTGAAAAAATGGTATATATTCTGAGATTCTTTTAGATTAAAGGGAAAGCAAGGGTGCATATGAGCAGTAGCCAGGTACATAAAAGGTTAGGGTAATGAGAGTTCATGCGTGAGCCATTCTTTACCTCCTTGAATGAGAAGAAACGGGTTTTAATCTACAGAATGACAGACTCCTCATCTTTTTTTTTTTTTAATGTTTTATTTATTTCTAGGAGAGAGAGAGCGTGAGCAGGGGAGGGTCAGAGAGAGAGGGAGTCACAGACTGAAACAGGCTCCAGGCTCTGAGCTGGCAGTCAGCACAGAGCCCGACGCCGGGCTCGAACCCACGAACCGCGAGATCATGACCTAAGCGAAAGTCGGACGCTTAACCGACTAAGCCACCCAGGCGCCCCATCAGACTCCTCATCATTATCAGACACTGAAACTCTACGGAACCCTTAGGAAACCATCTAGGAACATTATTATTATTATGACTTAAATTGAGTCCTAGCTAGGAGACAGGAAGATGGATTAAAGGACCAGCAGTCTTGTGGTTCCGTGACTTCAGAGATTTTGTGCAACCATACCTGCCACAATCTTTGGTCTACAGACTCAGAGTCCTTTAAACCAGGACTAACTTACCTTGAATAGCAGACAGATATACAAAGGTGTCTTCATGTTCCAAGTTCTCCAAGAATATCTGGAACCACAAAATAAAAGAGTGGTATGATTCACAAAGAAAAAGCAAGATATAAGAGACCCTTGAGGCAGCCTCAAAAGAATAAATGCTTTTCTTCTTGTTTCTCTTAGCTAGACATTAGTCTGATGTGAGAATCTTGTAGGGAAGACAGTGTATATAAAAATGTCCCATTTTTATAATAGCTATAAAAGGGTACCAGTTAGAGGGAGATACTTCTTGAAGCAGTCAAGTATATACCAGAAGTAGGCATGGAAACCGAGATCTGGAAGAAAATTCCTCAACGTTTGCTCCACTACAGCCCATGACGGATAACATTCTCACATGTGACACGACAGACTACCAGTCATGACACACAAGATGCCAAGTGTGGGGTTATGTCCAACTGATGGCATATTTGCTCTAATTTGATCCTTTTTGCTTGCATTCAGAAAGTATATGGAAATGCAAGTGACAGACAGATGTTACTGGGATAACCCTGAATCTGTTCTAATTTATTTCTTTAAATCTTTTGTACATTTCGGCACTTAAATTGACATTAGTTACAAATTATCTTCAACAGATTATCTCACAATTTAGGAAAGCACCAGGGTGTCAACTGCAGAGGGTACTGCTTATGTAGAAGATATGACAATGACATATTAAGTTTAGGCTCTAATGTGAGGGCCAGAGAAAGACAGCAGCCATATGCCCGTTTTTTCCTGCTTGGGCATCTAGGAGAAGGATAGGGGTATCTGTTCCATATTTACTGATGCATCATTTCCTGGCACAGTGATTCATGATACCAACTTGATGCTGCTGGTCCCCACATCTGCAGCATATCTAGAGTCAAAAATTAGTTAAATTAAAAAAAAATTAGTTAAATTAGAAAGAGGGCCAGGTTGGGAGGGGTGGGGATCATGTAAGGAGTAAAGGAAGCTTAATCTAGGGTAGTGGCCATGGGAATAAAGAGGAAGAGACAGATATATTTGACAGACTTCTTGGGAAAAGAATTGACAGGACCAATCATGCACAGAAGATGGAAGATGAAGGTTAAATAAGTTAAAGAAAATCCCAAAGACGTTTATAGCATTCATCATTTAGTGTACGAAGGGATATTTTTGGTGATTGATTACTCAAAGGAGATATATAATTGGAAGTTTTCAGCGATATTTCAAAGGCAGCAAATCCTTGGCACATTTACAGGCCTTGGTTTTCTCATCTTAAAATGGGAATAATACCAGTATTGCAGCTGTTATGAGGACTGGAGACAATGTCTGAAAGGCATAGGACCAGGCTGAATACACAGCAGTTATTATTATACTACTGATGCTAACACTTTAGTTACTAGAGATAAATGTTTTCAATCAGAATTATAACTCTTAATCTAATGGCTAAAGCATTTGAAAGAGATTATAATGATTATGATGGTGAACCTTTATTAGATGATTATTATGTGCTTATCACTATAATTATTGCTTTACATACTTTTTCCCCCCAAGGTATCAGCAGGGCTGCATTCATTCCCTCTTGTGTGTGTGTATGTGTGTGTGTGTGTGTGTGTATTCATTCATTTTGAGTAAGCTCTATGCCCAACATGGAGCTTGAACTCACAACCCTGAGATCAAGAGTTGCCTACTCTACCAACTAAGCCAGCCAGGTATCTCTACATGGATTATTTTATTTTAAATTTTAAATATTTTTCTTTTCTATTCACTTTCTGTCTTTTCTTCCTCTCTTTCTTTCTTTCAGATTTTATTTTTATTTTTGGGGTGTCTAGGTGGCTTGGTTGGTTAAGCATCCAACTCTTGATTTGGATCAGGTCATAATCTCATGGTTTGTGAGCTCAAGCCCTGTATCAGGCTCCACACTGACAGCTTGGGATTCTTTCTCCTTCTTTCTCTGCCCCTCCCCTGCTCACTCACATGCTCTCTCTCTCTCAAATAATAAATAAACTTTTAAGAAGAATATATTTTTAAGTAATCTCTGCACCCAATATGGGGTTTCAAACTCACAACTCCAAGATCAAGAGTCACATGCCTGAGAGACTGAGCCAGTCCAGGTGTCCCTAAATCTTTCCACTAAAGTGGGTCCTATTGTTATTACGCTCACTTTACAGATGTAGAAACTGAGGAGGTTGCATGGGTGGCTCAGTCAGTTAAGCCTCTGACTTCTGATTTCGTCTCAGGTCACAATCTCATGTTTATAGGATGGAGCCCTGCATCTGGCTGTGCACTGACAGCACAAAATCTGCTTGAGATTCTCATTCTCCCTTTCTCTCTGCCCTTTCCCCCTGAAAAATAAAGAAATAGATATAGAAATTAAGGTTCTTAAGATCTGCAACCAAGCATATATTTTCTCCGATATACATCTCTGGTGTACAGAACAGCCTCTTCACTGCGATGGAGATAGAAGGCAGGAGTGGGGTGGGGGGCAGTTCTACACAATTCCCCTCCAAAAGGGGCCCCTATAATTCCCCCCAAAATAGGGGGCTTCTCTGGGAATTTGCTCATGTTGTTCCTTCCCCTTTTCTTTCCTGTTTATGCTCAACTGAGTGGTCTCAGGTGGTTGTCTAAGTCTTTCCTGTGTCCAAGTCTTGCCTCCTCAGAACAGTTAGAATTTCCCTAAAGGGGGTCCAGGGCAGAGGCGTCTGGGTGGCTCAGCTGGTTAAGTGTCCAACTCTCAGTTTTGGCTCAAGTCATGATCTCGTGGTTTCAGGAGTTCAAGCTCCACATCAGGCTCTGTGCTGACAGTGCAGAGCCTGCTTAAGATTCTCTCTCTTCCTCTCTCTCTGCCCCTACCCCACTCACACTGCCTGTCTATCTCAAAATAAATAAATAAACTTAAAAAAATAAAATAAAACAAAACAAACAAAAAAAGCTCAGGTTGTCCAGGGCAGTGCTTGACACATAGTCAAAGCTCCTGGAAAGCTACCCACTCTGTGTGCATGTGTTTTCCCAGTATGTTCTACTCACCTTGAGAAGCTTCTCTTGCATCTCAAGGGCTTTTGCTTCTCTCTGCTCTATCCAGCAGGAAAGAGTTCGCAGAGCAGCAGCCCGCGTTGGAATCTGAGGATCATAAGCTGATAAAAGAACCTCCTGGAGTTGGTCTGTGGTTATGCTTCCAGATTTCTGGTTTGTAGTAGTTCTGGGCCCACCGACCTCCTGAGGAATGGGTGGAGCATGTGATTTCAGGCCTGTTTGCCTGCATTTCTCACGGCTTTGCCGTTGCTCGAGGTCAGACTCATTAGTGTTCTTTTCATGACTGCTTTGTGGGTGCTCTTCTGTTTTCCCTTCTGGATCCTTTCTGTTCAGGGTACTTCGGGCAGCCACACTGACAGCGTCGGTGGAAAAGGCCCCATGGGTAGAGATGGTGATGCGGAGATCAACAGCGAGCTCTTGGATGACAGGGTCAGGGTACACATTAGAGACCTTCTCCAACAAAGGCATCAGTTGCTTCAGGACGGCGAAATCACTGGACTTCAACTACAGAATGAAATAAAAAATGCCAAACCCAATTTAATATAGCGGATGTTAATAATACCTGAGCACAAGGGAACCTATTCTGAGTAAGATCTTATTCATGGTGTAATCAGCACAGTCTAGCACTCAGTAACTATTGTTGAATAATTATAGGTAACACTTATTAAATACCGTGTGTAGAGATTTTTCTGAGTTAAAAATAAACTAGTGATGCACATGATTACACTTAATTTTTACAACCTGGTGGGAAAAACATGGTTATCTTATGGTTTTAATTTGCATTGGCCAGACTACCAGTGCTATTAAGCATCCTTTCATGTTTTCTAGCTGTCTGTATTTCTTTTTTCTGTGCACACCCTGTTTACATCCTTTGTACCCACTTAGTTATTAGACTGTTTGTCTCTACAGCTATTCTTACCATATTAGATTTTAGGACCCAGTCATATAGTAAAATTATTTTCCAGATTATTATATTTTGACTTTTATTATCGTTTTTACTGCATTATTGTACTTTTAACTTCTACATACCTTTTGCTATGAAAAGATGAGTTAATATTAGCAAAGTACTTAGTGCCTGACAGATAGTAAGTGCGATGTAAATGTTTTAAAAAGAAACATGGTAAAAATATGCACATATTCATATCCATACGATCTAGTTATGATTATTACCTACATAATAAATGGGAGGAAATGAGGTACAGAACAGTTAAATAACATATACAAGGTCACACAACTGCAAGATGGTGAGATATGAAGTCAGTAAGTCTGGCTCCAGAGTCCACGCTCTTACCAATAACCCTACAAAGTCTCTCTTGAACAAGTAAAGCAGGTTTTTTTAATGTTTATTTTTGAAAGACAGAGAGAGAGCATGCATAAGAGCATGGGGAAGGGCAAAAAGAGAGGGAGACAGAGGATCCAAAGCAGGCTCCGCACTGACAGCAGAGAGCCCTACATGGGGCTCAAACCCACAAACCATGAGATCATGACCTGAGCTGAAGTCAGACACTTACCCTACTGAGCCACCCCAGTGCCCATGAATAAAGGAGTTCTTAACAACATTTTCTAAAGTGGTTGGTCAGCATACAAGGGCATCATAAGTCTGGAAGGTATTGGGACAATAATTGGCAAAAGGAAAGTTCTCCTACAAAGTGAGAGTGAAAAATACCTAAGATTTTATTCTCTCTAGAAGCTTTGTTCTATAATGCCATATGTCTTACTAGGAAAAGTGCATGTGCAGGCAGTAGAGAAACAAGAATCAGTGATAATCCTTTTCTCTTTGAAAACACTAGATATAGTATCATATGAGGCTTCATGAACCCTTCACATTTGAAAACCTTGCAAGCCTTAAAATCCTTTTTAGAACAAGGCAGGGCATTTACTACTAATGCGTTCACTCACTTCATTATCCAACCAACCAATCAACCATCTGTGTATGATCTAGATAATATTCTCATTTAGACTGTAAGTCCACAGAACTATTACTGTTTCTTTTCCCCATCACTTTCCTTCCAGGTAAATAAAAACTTGAGGTTTATGTCAGGTTTGTACCTATAGAATTTTCCCATATACCTTCCTCAGATTTCTTTGTTTAAACATTAGGAGCTATGCAAAATCGACAGAAGGTAAAATTTCTAGCTTTGCAGCGCATGTTAACCTATCTGTATGTGTACAACTGATCACCGCAATGTTACTATATCTTAAAGGGAGAAGAGAATCTGTATGACCAGAATAAAAATTATGTTATCTGAGAAAAAGGACAATTTTATCAGGAATCTGTAGAACTGGGAAAGATATTTTAGTAAGAGATAGTAATAGATATTTAGATAATTTTGTGAGTATTACCATTATGCTAGTGCCTCTGTACTATTTCATTTGGTGCCTCTGTACTATTACGGACATTTGTTTTTTCTTTAAGTGTCTGAAATAGGAAAATCTATATATAGCTACAGTGTATGGCCTCTTTTTCATTTCTACTGTATACAACAATTTCTTCTTTAAAAAAAAGATAAATAGACCAATGTAAAAAGAGAAACCAGAAAGAGACCTATTTAAATATAATCAACTGATTTTTTTGTTTTTTAAATTGAAGTATAGTCGACACACAATGTTACATTAGTTTCACGTGTGCAGCGCAGTGATTCCAGTTTAATCAACTGATCTCTGACAAAGGAGCAAAGTCAATACAGCAGAGAAAAGAGAGACTTTCAACAAACGTTTTTTATTTTAATTTATTTTAGAGAGAAAGAAGGACAGAGCACAAGCAGGGGAGGGACAGAGAAGGAGACACAGAATCTGAAGTGGGCTCCAGGTTCTGAACTGTCAGCACAGAGTCTGACACGGGGCTTGAATGCATGAACCGTGAGATGATGACCTGAGCTAAAACCAAGAGTCGGATGCTTAACCAACTGAGCCACTCAGGTGCCCCTAAATGGATCACAGATTTAAATGTAAAATGCAAAGCTATGAAATTCCTACATGATAAGAGAAAAATCTAGACAACCTGGGGTATGGCACTGACTTTTTTGATAAAGTACCAAAGAAAAAAATCCATTAGAGAAATCACTGATAAGCTAGATTTCACCAAAATTTAAATTTTTTATAACTTTTACTTTGCACAAAACAATGTCAAGAGAAAGAGAAGACCAGCCGCAGACTAAGAGGAAATACGTGCAAAAAGACACATCTGAAAAAGGACTGTTATTCAAAATACGCAAAGAACTCTTGAATTCAACATTAAGAACACACACAACCAATTTACAAATGGGCAAAGCGCTGAACAGACCCCTCACCAAAGACACATGGACATGCAACACATGTCGAGATGCTCAGCATCACATGGCATCAGAGAATTGCAAATTTTGCAAATTAAAATGAGATGCCATTATATTCCATTACATATGGTATACATATATATATAATATTGGAATTACATATTATAATCCATTATATACCATTATATATGGCCATATATATAAGCATTATATTAAAAGGACTAAAATCCAAAACACTGAAATAGCACAGCTGGTGAGGATGTGCAAGAGGAACTCTCATTGTTGGTGGGAATGCAAAATGGTACAGTCACTTTTGTAAGGCAGTTTGGCAGTTTCTTACAAAACTAAACATACTCTTACCATATGTTCCAGCAACTGATCTCCTTGGTATTTACCCAAATGACATGAAAACTTATGTCCATACACAAACCTACACATAGATGTTTGTAGCAGCTTTATTCATAATTGCCAAAACTTGGGAGGGATCCAAGACGTCCTTCAGTAGGTGAATGGATAAATAGATTGTGGTACATCCAGATCATGGAATATTATTCAGCACTAAAAAGAAATGAGCTATCAAACCCAACAGACATGCAAGAAACTTAAATGCATATTACTAAGAGAAAATAGCCAGTATGGAAAGGCTACACAGTATATGATTCCAAGCAAGTTACATTCTGGAAAAGGGAAGTTACATTCTGGAAACAGTAAAAAGATCAGTGGTTGTCAGGGGCTGGGGGGAGAGAGGGATGAATAGGCAGAGCACAAAGAATTTTAAGGGCAGTGAAACTATTCTATTAACAGTATCATAATAACAGATACATGTCATTATACACTTGTCAAAACTCATAGAGTGTACAACACCAAGAAAGAACAGTAATGTAAACTACAGACCATGAGTGATAATGGTCAATGCAGAAGCAATGGTGTAATCAATGGATCACTCTAGTGCAGAATGCTGCTTGTGGGGAAAGCTGTGCTCGGGGGGGGGGGGGGGGGGGGGGGGGGGGGGGGGGGGGGGGGGGGGGGGGGGGGGGGGGGGGGGGCAGAGGGTGTATGGGAAATCTCTGTAACTCCTGCTCAATTCTTCTGTGCACCTAAAACTGTTCTAAAAAAGAGTCTATTAATAAAATACCTAACCGCCTTTGCTTCCAGTTTTCAAGCTTCTTAGTCATTGTTGGATTCATCTTAGTCAAGTGAGTAACTTCTCTCATCACCGTAGGCAGGTAGGTGGGTTCTGAATCAAACAGTTTACAAGGCAATTAAAGTTATGCATTCTTTCAGTTTCATAAGCCTACAGATTCCCCACTATGAGAACAATTAGGGAAATCTAAGACTACAGGTGCCAACTATTTTGTTCATAAATGTTCCAAAAATTTTTGAGGCATAAAGTATTACTTATTTACTTGATAGATGAGAAAATGGAACCACTAAGTAATTATTAACTATTTTTCAAGGGTCACTGAGGGCCATATCGAAATTGAGAATTAACCATAAAGCCCTCATTTCTATTCCTGTCACTGCTTCTCAGCACAGATCTCATATCCAGACTTCAGAATTCTGTGTAGAAGGCCTGAGGCCTGAAGGAGCAGCCCACAAGTGAGTGACAGATTCCTTCATCAGGCTGCCTCTCTTCCAGAGTGTCTGGAAGGCTTCAGAAATGGAATGAGCAGAGCTATGTCAGCCCACGTCTATGATTTCTTTCAGGGTGTCAAGAGCAAACCAGTTAGATGGTAAGTTGTTCTGAATTTCTACAAGCTTTCAAATTTAAGAACTGTGGGGTTGGACTGGCAGGGGTCGGACTGGGGGTGGGGGGTAGTGGAAGGGAGCATACCTGCTAAGGGAAACATATGAGGACCAAAGTGACACCCAGAGGACAGTATGTATACAATGAAAAAGCCCCACAGGAGGCTTTACAAAGCCCAACTAAGGGGCATACATCCCCTCATCCAGCCTTGTCCTGCTCCAGTGAGAATCACTACTTTGGGAGAATCTGAGGGTTTCTTCCAGCGATAAAATACTGAGCTAATTACATAAAATATTCACGTGTATTCTTTGTGTTCTCACTTCTATATATCACCTGTGTTTCTTCAGCTATTTTGCTGAATAGTGTACATGTCCAGTTCTTATTTATAATGTCAATGAATTTATTTACAAGTGGTATTTTTATTTTGATTCTAAGTCAGCATACAGTATGCCCTGTTTTATAATAAGCAGCACATAAAGATACACTGAAGATACTAATGTGAATCTTTTTTAAACTTCAGAATTCATCAGATTTACCACAGCCACTATAAGGTAAACTCCATGAGGACAAAGAGACAGATGATAAATATTTCTTTTTTTTTTTTAAGTTTATTTATCTTTGACAGAGAGAGAGAGAGAGAGAGAGAGAGAGACAGAGAATCCCAAGCAGGCTCCATACTGTCAGGGTGGAGCCTGATAAAGGGCTCAAACCCAAGAACCATACAATCATGACCTGAGCCGAAGTCAGATGCTTATCCAACTGAGCCACCCAGGCACCCCAATAAATATTTCTTGAATGAGTTCACTCTATGATACTCTCAGAAAATATGGTACAAGACCTCAGGATTCGGGTTTGAGTCTCAGCCGCACCACCCTGACCCTCAAAGCTCAGATCAGCTCCATGTAGCAGCGCTATAGGGGACATGGGCCCTAGAACACCATCAAGAAACATTACCAACATCACACTTTTACTGATGACCAACTTGAAATTTAGAAAATGAGTTTGGAATTACACTTGTCTTGTTAGCAGTCTTAGACCTGTACTTTCTCCAAACTGACTCCTCTTCCTAGACACCATGTTCTTTTTTTAATTTTTTTTTTAATGTTTTGTTATTTATTTCTAGGAGAGAGAGAGAGAGACAGCGTGAGCAGGGGAGGGTCAGAGAGAGAGGGAGTCACAGGCTGAAACAGGCTCCAGGCTCTGAGCTGGCAGTCAGCACAGAGCCCGACGCGGGGCTCGAACCCACGAACCGCGAGATCATGACCGAAGCGAAAGTCAGACGCTTAACCGACTAAGCCACCCAGGCGCCCCCTAGACACCGTGTTCTAATAATCACCTTAATTACATACATTAGAACGGAAAGAAAGGTTTAAATGCTGTTAGATTGTTTCATTAGCTAAGACAATGAACTCTAATCAGAGACTGATACAGTATATTCTAGACTCTGAAGCAAAAGTCCTAGTCTAACAATGACCATCTGAAAACAAAACTAAGAATCCTGATTTTTTTCCTAATACAAAGACAAAAAACCCAGAATTACTATAGAAGCCCCTTATGAATCCATGAATCAAACAGAAAAAAGTTAATAGATCGAGGGCAAAAGTACAGGGTGACGTGTCTATGTTCACTTAACTAAATGCAAAGTCAGAGTAATCCAGATGTCATCGGTGAGTCAGGATGGCTCATAGAAGGGCAGGGACAGGTAAGGGATATACATTTGCATCAGCCAGGTGACTTTCTCTTAAAACATGACTAATTTACATAGTCAGTCTCCAAACAATGGGCTTCTAGAAAGGGAAATGGAAATCTCTGTGTTCTATTTTCCATTTGGGACATGGTAAAGAATTACAGGTGTTAAGGGGCACCTTGGTGGCTCAGTCAGTTGGGCATCCAACTTCGGCTCAGGTCATGATCTCATAGCTCATGGGTTCGAGTCCCGCTTCGGGCTCTGTGCTGACAGCTAACTCAGAGCCTGGAGCCTGTTTCAGATTCTGTATCTCCATCTCTCTCTGACCCTCCGCTGCTCACGCTGTCTCTCTCTGTCTCTCAGAAATAAATAAAAAAACATTTTAAAAAAGAAAAAAGAATTACATGTGTTAAGTAAGAGAAAAGAAAAGCATAAAGACCATACTCTCAACTTATGGAAACAAAGACTATTCTTAATATTCAACCAGAAAACAAAAACCAATCAGGCCAACTAAATCCAATAACAATACAACTTAAGAAAAACTATTCCACTAGTGAGCCTTGCCTTGACAATTTAATGGCAGGGATCTAGTAGGACTTCAGAAAAAGAACCAAAAATGTTTTCTTCAAACTACATGGAAAATACAAAATTTGGAGTGTGAATTACATCTACCAAGAAATGGGCTTCACATTAACAACAGGCCCAAATAAAATTCCTTTTCCCCTTAAGGACAAGCTTTGAAATGAGGCAAATTCTAATATATCACAAATCAGTATCAGATTTGAATCTTCAAATTTAAAAAATCCATTCCCAGAGGGTTCCCTGCCCATTGCTAAGAGTCATGAGTGGTCTGATGTGGGGTCAGATTTCATTGTATTTGCACTAAGCTTACTCTGCCTTCTCACAGTCTCCTAACACACACGCGTGTCCCCCTCCCTTCTTGTCTGGAGCTCCTTTGACCTTGGTCTCTATAATTCAGCTACACACCAGCTTCCATTAGTGTTTAAATATACCAGGCTCTTTCCTGCTTCCCAGCCTTTATATGTGATGTTGTCTTTTAGTGAGTTTCGTCCATCTGCACCACACACACTCCCAAGCTCCTATTCACTGTTCAAGTCTTGGCTCAGCTTACACTTCCTTGGTAGAAACCTTCCCAGCCTAGGTTGCTGTTATGTTCTCTTGGTACCCTCCTCTTTTCTTTTCAGGCACTCGGTTCAATTCTAAATATATTTTTTGAATAGTTATTTAGTGTCTGACTCCCTCACTGGCTGTAAGCTTCATGAGGGTAGGGACCACGTTTGCTTTGTCCAGGGCAGTATTCCCAGGCCCTTACTCAGTGTCTGGCACACAGCCATAAGCAATAAATATTTTTTGAGTCAATGAATTTAAAAATTATAAATTAACTATGTAAAGGATATATGCATGGGACACAAAAACTTTAACAGGCTACGGGATATGGGTTGAACAATGGATCATGTGCTAAAACAGAACTATTCCAAACAGATGGAATCCTAAGCAATCAGCAGGTTACCCAAGTTTTCCCCCAACTACAGCAGTAGCAACAAGGGCTGAGCTGTGTGGAGAGCCCTCGGAGCAAGAGACAGAGAATCTAGTATTTGCCATAGATGCAAAACACTGTGCCAGGTATTTCCAAATTGCTTGTGTCAGATCAGAAAGGGTCCTTCTGATAATGGAGTCTACACAGGTGACAAGGTGGAAGTGGTACGATGTTCTTGTCCTCTGCTTTGGGGAGAATTCTCATTAACAACCTGACTTGTTTATCGTGGTGCTCCTAAGTGCAATATCCATTCTGTTTTCTCACAAGGGTGAGAAGGAAAGCCAGAGGTTTCTCTCTTCTCTCCTCCTTCCATGCAGGGTTGGCTCATGTCAGCCGCTTACCTGAACAGCTCCTCCCAGCATGACAGCCACCAGCCCCATGGACATGCTCAGCGTCTGTGATTCCACGGTGCTCTCTGCCTGGTGGGCCAAGCTTGCGCACGCTCGCTGCAGTGTTGCTGCGACAAAGTCCACAACCTACCACAGAAACAGAATTTAGAATCAGTAAGGAATAAGAAAAACAATCTCAAGAGGTGCCTGGGTGGCTCAGTCGGTTAAGTGTCCGACTTCGGCTCAGGTCATGACCTTACAGTTCGGTTCGTTAGTTCAAACCCTGCATCAGGCTCTTGTGCTGACAGCTCAGAGCCTGGAGCCTGCTTCAGATTCTGTGTGTGTCTCTCTCTCTGCCCCTCCCCTGGTTGACTTTATCTGCCTTTCAAAAATAAATAAACATTAAAAGAAAAACAATCTCAAAATTCTCTTTACATCTTAACGTCCACATCCTCACCTTCTTCCTCATTGGCACATGAAGGCAAGAACCTGCAAGAACAGGCATGGTGCTCAGTGTCTTATGTACACAGTATCACCTACATCTCATGTCAACTCTAAGAGGTCAGTGCTCCTGTCCTCATTTTTTAAAGTAAACTCTACCCTCAATGTGGGGCTTGAACTCACAACCCCACGATTAAGAGCCACACGCTCTACCGACTGAGCCAGCCAGGTGCCCCCGTCCTCATTTTTTGATGAAGAATCTGTGAGCTGCTCAAGCCATATGTCAATAAATGAGAAAGCCCGTTTCTATTTTCCCAAATGTTTTAATATACTAACCCCACTTTCGTGACTTTTCATGAATTTTGCACGGAAATTAAGATGAAAAATAATCTGAGACTTTCTGACCATCTTAGAGGGTCCTCATCTGCTTCTCCTAGTGAGGTTTCTTCTTCAGGGACTCCCTTGCCCCAACCCAGTTATGAGGATCTGATTCCAGTAAGCAAAGAATGGGGGAAGAGCCATTCAGTTTCATATAGAACAGAGTCCTCAAACAATCTATATAAACGATCCAGAGTCATTTTTTAAGTATCAAATATTTCTAAAGGATTAGGATCATTCATATACAAGATTTTATACAGCATTTGGCTAACAGCTAAGCTTTAAATGGAATTGATTTGGTCAGCACCATTTTAGCAGCACTTGTATTAATCACCTTAAGTGGAAATACCTTTGAATAAAAGCGATCGTACACACATCCGTGCTTGCGCACGTACACACGTGCATGCACGCACACAGGCACGCATATTCAGGATTAATGGCTCAAAAGGGAAAAATCATTTTGAAAGTGGTACAGCTGACATAGGTCATAATAAGCCTCTAAATACCATGCAAGCTTGCATATTTAATTCTCTGGGCAAATCACATGCTAGGCTAGAGTCTTTATTGCAAGCTTAAAGTAAGGAGAATGGCTTGTTAACACTTGTCTTTGGAGCAAGGCAGGAAACTAGAAAGGTTATTAAAAATTCCATTTACTGAAATGAACAAATGCTGGTTGTGGCAATTTTCACCGCTCTCTCAAGCCTAAGACTCTACTGATATTAGAAGATATGGACACTGGCCTTTCTAGAGAAAATGCTACATTTCTAAAGAATGCTTGGGTCACCTATTTTGTCTCTGAAAAATTTCCTAAAGCACCCCTTGACTACAGGAAGCCTTCTGTTTCAGCACAAATTGTATTGTTAAATTGCCGGAAAGGAACTATCTAGACTTTCCACTTTTTGGAAGTCCCTCTTCGCTACATATATAATTTTTTCTTTTCTTTTCTTTTTTTTAGATGCCACAAAACAAGTAGTATGATCCTTTTGTTAAGAAAGAAACTATAGGGGCACCTGGGTGGCTCAGTCAGTTAAGCGTCTAACTCTTGATTTTGGCTCAAGTCATGATCTCACGATTCGTGGGTTCAAGCCCTGTATTAGGCTCTGCACTGACAGCGTGAAGTCTGCTTGCGATTCTTGCTCGTTCCCTCTCTCTACTCCTCCCCCACTCATTCTCTCTCTCTTTCTCTCTCTCTCTCTCATGGACAAATAGGAGCACGTGGGTGGTTCAGTTGGTTCAGTATTTAACTCTTGATTTCATCTCAAGTCATGATCTCACAGTTCATGAATTTGAGCCCCATGATGAGCTCTGGGCTGATAGCACAGAGCCTGCTTGGGATTTCTCTCTCTCTCTGCCCCTACCCAGCTTGTTCTCTCTCCCCATATCCCTCAAAAATAAACAAATAAATATTTAAAAAATTGAATGTGTTTAATGGATAAATAAACATAGGAAGAGAAGAAAGAACCTGTGCTTGTATACGTGTAAAAAAAACCACAAACAACAAAAATAAAACACCTGGGAGCTGTTAACTGCAGTTTGATAGCCAGCTGTTCTTGTCATCCCTAAAATGCCCTCTCCCCCAAGCTTTGTTCCTGTAACAACAAAACCACCATACCCATTTCCCATTTGGACAACAGCTCCTTCCTGCTACTACTCATTTCCCATGACTGGTGGGGCTGCCAGCCACCATGACAGGTAAGTAACAGAAGCATGTTCTAGAATTTACATACACTGTGGAGAGGGGGAGAGGCTTTTACTTTTTACCTAAGCATTTTTGTGAAGCTACATAATCTAAAAAGTCAAATATTCTTGCAAGTTTATCATGGAAAACAGCAGTGCCCTACCTCATTTCTCCCCGTCTATGGCTCTACAGAGGCAACACTTTTAATAGTTTAGGTGTTTAGTAATAACAGGAAGCATTTACTATGTACCAGGTACCATTCCGAACACATGACAGATGTTAACTCTCATCCCACCGAGCTGTAAAAACCTGCGGCCAGCATTTCGGCAGCCGAGTGGAAGCAGGCTGAGGCTTCACTGTTGAGTCTGCAGACAGCAACCCAATCCTCCGGTTCTGCAGTTTGCTGCGGCCACCCAAGCTCAACATCTCCCAAGAATATTCCTCCAGCCTTCTGCTGAGGAGGGGAGGTGTTTGTACAGAGTTGAGGAAGGAATCAAGGAGTCTACTGAACCTTGCAGAGCTTTTCAACCTGTTTTAAGCTCTAAATTCAGCTCTATCTTTACAGCTTAACCTAGCACTTCCAGTCTTTCCACTGTTCTGCAAGGAGAAGTAGCTTTTTGTTTTCCGAAATAAAATATTAACAGTTTTATTGAGGTATAGTGCCTTCCTTTGTGACTTCTCCCATGCAGGCACTTAGCTTTCTGTTTCTGAGTTGCTAAATCAGCTATTATTTTCCAGTTTCCAAATGGCGTTATTCTCTTTTATCTGCTGTCTCTCCTCTCCTGCTCTGGTGGTCCCTGTGGTTTCCAGATAAACACATGTGTTCAATAAACTATCTTTGATCAGAAGTTCATACTTCTTAAATTTTGCACTTCCTTGTTGTTTAAATGTTTCTACAATGAGCATGTGTTACTTATGTTAGAAGTGTTTCTAACATATGAGAAAGAACGATCTTATAAACCACTTCTACTGTGCCAAGTACAGCAATCCAAATACAGAAAAGTGCAAAGAGTGGTGATTTTCTGAAAGGGCAGAAAAGGGGAAATCTTGCTCATTCCATTCCATTTACGCTGGCCTTCTTGCTAAGCTGTCCACACTTGAGTCGTGTTCCCTCTAGGTATCCCCCTGCCTCCCTCCTTCCCCGTTTCCAGACCTTTGCTCAAAAGTCATCTTCCCAGTGAAGCTCTCCACAACCACTCTATTTACCACACTGCTTTTACATCCCCTTTCTTTGATTTTTCTCTCTGAAATTATCAGCATCTAACACACTGTGTGCTTCTGCTTGTTTGTTGTCTCTCTCCCCCATGTGAATGTACTCCCATGAGGCTAGATATGTGTGTTGTTCACCGCTGTGTCCCTCGTACCTAGAAGTGTAGGCAACACATAGTAGGCCTTCAGTAAATATTTATGGAATGAAGGAACTTGGGAATTGGTGTGGGGCACTGTATCTGTACATAGACCACTGAATGCCTCGTTTCTCTCTATAGCTTCTCGTACACCATCTGCCAACACATTTTATTGAATTTTTAATCTTTTATCCATAAATACTTCAATATACATTTCTAACAAGGATTTTTGGTGTTTTTTTGTTTTTTTTTTTAACATAACCAACATATCAGAGGTGTCTGGTTGGCTCAGTCGGTAGAGCGTTTGGTTACACTGAAATACAGTGCTGACAGAAAAGTCAAGATAAATGTTTTATGATCTTTCATTTATCAACTTACAAAATAATGAGTGATGCCCTAGCGACTTCCAAAGATGTTCAAAAGGGATTTTTGGTGGGGCGAGGGACTCAAGTTTTTATAACTTTGATATGTTTCAATCCACTGCAGGCATTATTCTTTGTAATGCTCAAAATGCCCTACCTGTGGCCAATAGGAGATCTTTCAAGTTGGCTCCTGAGTGCTACTAACATGACTTCATTAATCTCAGGTATCTTCCTTTTATTTAGGTACAACAAGATGCCCTGAGGCTTACAGTGTACAATCCCTGCCCTAGACCTTGAACGAACCTTTAATCCAATGAGCTTTGTGTTCTTTCAGCAGGACATGCTATTTAGAAACTACAATCTGGCACTAAGGATGTTTATTGCTCCTGGACTGTCACTGCTTCTTGACATGGACAGTGGGAACAAATAAGGAAATATGAATTTAAAAAAAAAAATCGTGAGTTCATACTAATACATCCAACTGAAATTCAATATTATAGGGATTTTGTCCTTTGATTTTATAGTCATAACTTTTTTTCTGATACTGAAAATCTTGGTTTCTAATGATATTAACAAAATTACTTATAACACATATTATTTATAACTTATCCATATGTGTGTATATTTCAAAATAAATACTAAAATTACCACTAGCAGTAAAACTACTAGATGTAATTTTTGTGTGTGTGGTTCTTTTCATCTTGATACATGTTAACCTTAGCTGAAGGATAATTTAATGGGACAAATCACTTTTCTATCAGCCTAACACCGATGTTCCTTAATTAGAAGCAAAGGGAGCTAAATGCAAAAGCTCAAGTAATATAGTTTTCAGGCCATTTTCCCTTCCAACTAGCATCTTGAGACAAAAACGTAAGATCTGGTGAAGAAGTCTTTAGGAGCTGGTACAAACACAGGAGAAACAAATCACCCTAATGGGTAACACGGGGTCAGTGAACTGAAGGAAGAGGAAGCCATGAACGTAATTCTCATTAAACAGGCACGATAAGTTGGAGCTGACAGACAGCTGCAAATTTTCTCAGCAGGAGCTATAGTGAAATGCTGCTTAGCAACACCGAAGGCGGATGACAATGAGGACAGTACAAAGAGCTGAAGAATCAGATTTAAGCGTGACAATCGTACCATCTTACTACCGACTATTCACCAGCCGAGAACAGCTAATTCTATAATAATGATAAAACATGGTAACTTCACTGCCTACACTCTATTACTTTTCTTTTCTTTTTTTTTTTTTTNAGGGACAGATAGAGGAATACTGCTTCTTAAGCTATTATTCTATCTTTCTCTTCCTTAACCTTCCATGCTGAAAATCATAGAAAACACAAATTATATGAGACAAACTAGTTCCGAAAAATATTTGTATCTATTATTTTTTTTTTTTTAGTTTTTTATTTATTTCTAGGAGAGAGAGAGCATGAGCAGGGGAGGGTCAGAGAGAGAGGGAGTGACAGACTCTGAAACAGGCTCCAGGCTCTGAGCTGGCAGTCAGCACAGAGCCCGACGCGGGGCTCGAACCCACGAACCGCGAGATCATGACCTAAGCGAAAGTCGGACGTTTAACCGACTAAGCCACCCAGGCGCCCCTATTACTTTTATTTCTTAAAAAATTTTTTTTCTTTCTGTTTAAGTAGGCTCCATGCCCAGTGTGGGGCCGGAACTCACAACCTTGAGATCAAGAGTCACATGCTCTATTGACTGAGCCAGCCAGGCACCCCTTTTATTTCCTATTTTTTTAAAAAGCTGGTAAATATAATGCCTGAGCCAATAAAATTCAGGCAGTGATTCACATGGTTACACTACCCTCAAAACATTTTTAAAAACATCTTAAAACTTCACAGGCTGTTGTGGAGATAGGCTGTTAGGTGGACCTATAAAATTTAAAGTGATCTTATTATCATTAGAGATTTTTTCTTCTCTTCAAATTGAAGTTTTGTAGGGGTGCCTGGGTGGCTCAGTCAGTTAAGGGTCCGACTTTGGCTCAGGTCATGAATACGCGGTTCATAGGTTTTAGTCCCACATCGGGCTCCGTGCTGACAGCTCAGAGCCTAGAGCCTGCTTCAGATTCTGTGTCTCCCTCTCTCTCTGTCCCTCTCCGGCTCATGCTATGTCTGTCTCTCTCTCAAAAATAAACAAACATAAAAAAAATGTTAATTTAAGTTTTGTAATCATGCTCAATTTTTGAGACATTAGAATCATCTATGAAGCATAAAAAAAATATAGATGCCCAGGCATTAATGTAGATATGCTGAATCAGAATCTCTACAAGTCGGCCAGGCATCCATATTTTGAAAAAGACTCCGAGAAATGTATTTGCCCTCAAAACCGAAAACCCTGTGACATAACACATAAAGATTTACAGCAATTCTTAGAATTTTCTGTGCATGAGAATCACCTCAGGAGCTTGTTCAACATGCCAGCTCCCAGAATCTCAGAAAGGGTCCATTCGGTCGGTCTGCTGTGGGCTCTGTGATTTGCGTGTGTAAGCGGTGTTCCAGGTAACCCTAAGGCAGGTGTTATCAAACCATACTCTGGGCAACATTTTTTTTTAAAACATGTTTTGGAAAGCATGTAAAGAAATCAAAACAAACAAATACTACCAGCCTGGGATCTGGAAAGCGGCAGCCACTGACCTGGGTGATATTTGTGAATATCTGCTCAGACATCCTCTCGCACAGAACGGCCAACAGCTGTAGAACCTGCAGCTTCTGCCCCTGACCTTCCACACGAGTTTGGTGCTGCTCTAACTCCAAGAAGCTTTTGCTGGAGAAGGGTTTTGTTTCTAACTCCGCTTCATTTTCCATGGCCACATGAGTCAACTCCTATCAGCATGGAAGAAAAGAGTGAAGAAAAAGCCTGTAGAAACAAGGACTTCACAAACAGTAGGAAAACTGTTGCAAATGTATATTTAAAGAATTAGTCTATGTTCACTGCAGCATTATTTATAATAGCCAAAATTTGGGAACAAATAAATTCTAGCAATAAGAGAATGGATAAATAAACTGTATCTACTATATTGTGGCAGTTGAACTAAATAAACCAGGTCTATAAGGAAATCAAAAGAGAGAGGCCTCAAAAACAGTGTTGAGTGAAAAATGTAAGTCGTACAATAATGTATTAAGATATCATGTATATGAAGATTTAAAACTGCACAATAAGAGGTACCTGGGTGGCTCAGGGCATGATCTCACAGTTTATGAGTTTGAGTCCCATATCAGGCTTGCTGCTATCAGAACAGAGCCTGCTTTGGATCTTCTGTTTCCTTCTCTCTGTCCTTCCCCCGCTCACGCTCTCTCTCTCAAAGATAAATAAAACATTTTTTAAAAAAATTAAGGGGCATCTGGGTGGCTCAGTCAGTTGTGCATCCAACTGCAGCTCAGGTCATGATCTCACGGTTCATGAGTTCGGGCCCCACCATCAGGCTCCGTGCCGACAGTTTGGAGCCTGGAGCCTGTTTCAGATTCTGTGTCCTCTCTCTCTGCCCTTCCCCCACTAGTGCTCTGTCCCTCTCTTTCTCTCTCTCAAAAATAAACATTTTTTTAAAAAAGACCCCTTTATTAAAACGTTTTTAACTTCATAATAAAAAAACATACAGATACAAAGAGAACTAGTTTGACAGACTTACTATATCAGTATTTTTTATGATGTCTACCACTGGCCCTATTGAACTGAGACCTCAGGCCACATAACATTTCCAAACGCTTTCTAGAGATTATTAAATGCTTTCAGCACCATTTCCCCTAAGGAATTTGAACTGAATCTCTACTAATAGACAGTTCACTACTGTGGGTTCTGTAGGGTCTTCCCCTCTAATGTATATTGTAAATTTCCTTGGGAAGGGAAAACCTTAAGTTCCTTAACAATTAATGTTTTACCAAAGTAACTGACAGTTTAGAGCAAGGTTCCTAACTGCCTGGGAAATTCTGCTCCTCAGGGGGCATTGAGCAATGTGTTAGGACACTTTTGGTTGTCATAATTGCGGAGTGATACATCTAGTAGAGGTCAGGGATGCTACTAAACATCCTGAAAGGAAGCACAGGAAGCCCCCTGCCTCCCAACAAAAAATTATCCAGCCCCAAATGCCAATAGTACCAAGGTTGCAGAAACCCTGGTTTATAGCAAAGCCCTTTGATTTTTTTGTATTTAAACAAATTTTTTTTTAATTCTCCAATTAAGAGCACATCTTTGGGGCACCTGGGTGACTCAGTTGGTTCAAGTGTCTGACTTCGGCTCAGGTCATGATCTCACGGCTCGTGGGTTCGAGCCCCGCATCGGGCTCTGTGCTGACAGCCTGGAGCCTGCTTCAGATTCTGTGTCTCCCTCTCTCTCTGCCCCTCATCCCCCCCAGCTCACGCTGTCTCTCCCTCTCTCAGAAATAAATAAAAAATTTTTTTAAATTAAAAAAAAGAGCATATGTTCTTGGAATGTTGTTTACAATGAATGGCTAAGGGACACCTGGGTGGCTCAGTCAGTTGAGAATCCAACTCTTGATTTCGGTGCAGGTCATGATCTCATGGTCGTGGGATTGAGCCCTGTGTCAGGATCAGTGTAGAGAGTGGAGCCTGCTTGAGATTCTCTCTCTCCCTCCTCCACTTGCTCTCCCTCTCTCTCTCTCTCTCTCCCTCTCTCATTCAAACTAAATAAACTTAAAAAAAAACAACAACACAATGAGTGGCTAGGTAAGGGGAAAGAATGTGAATATAGGAGGTGAGAAAAGCATCAAAAATGTGGCACCTACTTCAAGTTCTAGAAGTGCATTAGCCCTGATTCTCTCCTTGCATTCCCCCACAACCACGCCAACCTTAAACTCCAGAGACATTCTCTTACAATTGACACTTTACTTAGGGAAAATAATGGAGAAGGCGATGCTGGAGCACAGAGAATCAGAAATCACCCTGTTTACAGTCTCAAACAGCGCAAATAAGGGTACAATATGGGGCACAAATTGCTGTCAGAGATTAGAGCAATAGGAAGCACAACCATCGGCACTAAGAAACAGACTTGGAAAAGGTTTCAGGTGGTTACAAAATGAAATGAAAGGCAGAACTGCTAAATCTCCTTTCCAGATACCTGACAAAACAACAGTCAGAAAGGATAAGGGATTACTCCATAACTGCAAAACCTGCTATTAACTTCAAAAGAGTTCTTACTGTCAACACAGAGCAAAGATTAACCCTTTCATAGATCAATAGTATGCTTTGGTTATCTCTAAAAGTTCAGGGCAGATTATCTCGGAAAATAGTTTGATTGTATGTGTACTGCTGGAGGTAAGTTATTTTTCTTTTTACCACCCCAAAGGCTACAAAAAATAAACCACTCTTACATCCTTTTATTATTTCTGTTAGATTAGGGCCTTAATTTTAGGGCCTAAAATTATGACCACCCTGAAAATCCAAAGGGGACCCTGGTACTTCCCTGAAATCAGGCTGACCATGTCCTTACCATGCATAGTTCTTACCTGCAAGCAGAAGATGAAGAAGTCACCTGCCAAACCACACTCCTGGCAGTGGGATAATAAGTCCCCAAGTTGCTCTACCTGGCACTGCTCTGAGGACACCTTCTGGTACAAGACTTCATCTTCATCTTCGTCACTGCAACATGTGGAAAGATTCATCTTGGCAGTGTCACCAGAGATATTTTTTGAAACTCCATAAAAATCTTCTAAAGTTACATGGTATTGGGGCACCTGGGTGGCTCAGTTGGGTAAGCATCTGACTTTGGCTCAGGTCATGATCTCATGCTTCATGGGTTTGAGCCCCCAGGCTCTGTGCTGATAGCTCAGTCTACAGCCTGCTTCAGAATCTGTGTCTCCGTCTCTCTGCCCCTCCCCCACTAACACTGTCTCTCTCTCTCTCTCTCTCTCCCCCCCCCAAAAAATAAATAAACATTAAAAAAAATTTTTTTTAAAGATGGATGTTGAGGAACTCTATTATTTCAATAAATTGAAAGAGCAAGGAGGAACTAGAGTACAGGTTGTATGCAGATATTCCGGTTCCCGAGGAAGAACAGAAAGAAAGAAGTCTGCAAAGCAAGGTCAGATCATAGAGGACTCTGGATGCCATTCAAAGAAAGTTAGACTTTTTTTTTTTTTTTTTTTTGATGAGCCACTGAAGGTTTATGGGCAGTAAGGAAAAGACACTATCCTTACAGGGGGAGATGCAGTCAGTCTCAACTAATAAGAACCAACTAGCTGAAATATGAACATCCATAAAGGCTCAGAAAACTGAGGAGGCCAAATTTCCAAGCAATAAAATATGGCTAAGGTATTAAAGGCAGGGCTATGATTTCTGCAAAAAGTTTCAAGAAATTTCTCATGAGGTACTAAGGCTTTTAGTTTTAATTTATGAGATAAGTGAAAAAGCCAAGATACAATATTATCATGCTATATCACATAGACAAACACAGAGGCACAAAGATGCCCTAGAAGACAAAACATTAAAAAAATGTGGACAGTGAATAGGATGGTGGTTGCTTTTTGTTTTCCTCTTTATGCTTTTTTGTATTATACAAAGAAGGTATGTTACTCTTATGATCAAAGAAGAAATAACATTTTTTTCAGACCAAACTGAGAAAAGAATGATAGATGTTGCTTCATCTCATTGAAAAGTACAATTATTAAAGTTGATTTGGCCCCATCCCGTAGGGCAGTAAGTCCCAATTTGCCAGTTCACTATAACATGGCCTTCATATCCCTATAGTAGAATGAATAACCTATAAACTAAGCTTAAGATTACTTCCTATATTATCCCAGAATCTTTCAGAGTCCTTCAGATCAGTCATGTTATCTCCCCAGATTTTATGTTAGGCAAAAAAACTGAAATGGTTTTTTTCCCCACTTCTATGCTTCTGTGAACCATCCTATCAAAATGAAGTACTATATTCAAATACTTTTTTTAAAGACATGATAACAATGACCTTAAGAAGCTCTATCTCATTCTTAAAATTTCAATGATAAAGAGTCCATTCCGAATACTGTAGTTATATGTAGTTCCAGAAAAATAAAAACAAAAAAGACTTTGAAATCTAAGCCGCTCTTTTAGTGTTTCTTTAAACAAAGCTTTTATTAAACTGGGGCTCCTGAGCAGAATGATAGGGAAAAGGTAAGAGGTGATACTAACCTGCCCTTAAGGGACTAGCACTGTGATCAAGATCTTTAGAACAAAAGATAAAATCACAACACACACACATGCATACACGCTGCTCTGCTACGGTAAATGTTAACTTTTTGGAGATATGGAGTGTCTTTAGGTATCAAATGAAGGCTATGGACCCTATTTTCAGGAAAAAAATTCAGGTTTGCACATAAAATATTTCTTGCATATAATTTCAGAAGGACTATGGACTCCTAGAAGTCCACGGAGAAACCTTAAGTTAAGGATCTGTTGCTTCTGGCAGGAAAGATTCATGCAACTACTGCCTATTCAATTTCTGCTGCCATGAAGAGAAACTATAGCTTCAATAAGAACTGTTAATTTTGACATATGTGCACTAAGATGTACACCAGAGACTTGTTAAGCTAGCAATTAACTTTAACTATTGATAAGTCAAATACTGCAAAATTCTCTATATAGTCACTAAATTGGTCCCAGATTAAACTCTTCCAAAGGGTTTTTAAAATAACCATGTTGAGAAATTTTAAACTCTTTCAGTTCAGGGGCATAGTTACAACTACAAAACCTACTAGTGCTCAACGGTTCTCGGGAAATAAGTAGCTTGGGTTTGTACTGATAATTCCATTTGTAGTCAATGTATGTTGTTCATTTTCTTCAAGCCCATCATATTGAAAGAGTGTTTTATAACTTTACTAAGTTAACCTTGAATAAAAAATTAAATTTGCACTTTAACAAACAGTCACACTTTGAACATATGTAAAATCTGAGTAGCTGCTGGCAGTTAAGAACTATATGGACTCTGGTCAACAGGAACTTACATTATGAGGTAATAATATCTACACATATCACCTAGAAAGTGGAAATAATTTAAAATATACTTGCAAGATGTTGGAGAAATAAATTATCCATTCCACTACATTTACTTTTTATTAAAAATTTTTTTTTAATGTTTATTTTCGAGAGAGACTGAGAGCAAGCAGGGTAGGGCAGAAAGAGAGGGAGACACAGAATCTGAAGCAGGCTCCAGGCTCTGAGCTGTCAGCACAGAGCTCAATGTGGGGCTTGAACTCACAAACCACAAGATCATGACCTGAGCCAAAGTTGGACACTTAACCGACTGAGCCACCAGGGGCCCCATATTCCATTACATTTATTAAGCACCTTCTAAATGATCCCTAGGAGAAACCCTCATCCTAAAATTAACATAAAAGATAGCTTTCAGACAATTTCCCTTAAGAGTAAGTCTGACTCTGAACATACACAGACCATTTGGAGAGTCAGAAAGAGAACTGGATCGTCATGGTACGGAGAGTAAACATGTGTCTGCCCTTTACTCTGATTCACTGGCAAAGCCTTTGTGAAGTAAGTGGGCTTATGAGGCAGAGCTGTGAGGCTCCAGCAAATTGCACCTACTATTAGCTGGCATCCGGGGGAAAAAACCTGCAGGATTATTTAAGGCACTCACATTTCATTTAGAGATTATTAATAGCAGCACCTCAGCTGCCTGAAGTCCTAGCTCTCGTTCTACCAGCGCCCCTTAGTGGACAAGTCAGGGAAGGGTCTTTTGGGTGCAACTGTCTCAGAAGACAGAGGGTAAAAGGATGGGTGGACTCACCAAATGATCTCTTTGATGGTAATCATGATGCCACCTTGAGTGGCTGCTCTAAACTGACACAGAGAAGGAAGAGGGGACACAGACTTGTCCAATCCTGCAAATCCTTTCAGGCTGGCAATTGCCTTCTTCCTCTCCAGCTTTCCCAGAATCCATAATAAGATCTCTTGGCAAAGTGACCTGGCAGAAAAAGCAGTTATAAATGAGCTTGTCATCTTACTCTACACATCTAACAAGCTAACATAAAAAAAGAAAGGAAGACTGTCAGGTTCCACTACATTCTAAATGCTGGCACAGCCACCTAGTGCTACTGAAACACAGGACTGCAAAGTATGCTTCCCGTGAATTTGAGAATATATCGAATATCCAGAAATTCAATGAGTGACTGGCTAATCTTTGGCCCTAGAAGCAACCCTGATTAAGACACAGGAGCCCCACATGATTTTTAAAAAACAATAATTCCAAGTGTATCATTGCCTTTGGGTCAGGCACTGTGAATGAAAGTTTACACTGACAAAAACCATGTATGAGTGGGATCAGGAGCAGGTGACCAAGAAACAGCGTGCCAAAAGATTCTTGCTGATTCTTCAGCCCCTTTCATCTGTGCCAATCAGCTAGGCTAAGGATGGGATCAACGTTCACTTCTTTCTTCTTGGACTCTGACGAGGGCAGGACAGTGCTGTGAGGATTTGGGTTTCAAAACTAAGGCAAAGGTTATTTTATGGACAGTTATTTGAAGCCAAATTCACATACTGATAGTTTTCATTTTCCACTGTGTTTTCCCTTGTAGCTGTTGGACTACAATGAGGTGCTGACCAAAAGTTAGAGTCTAAGGCAGTATGTGAGCTTAAAAAATACGTAAGAATGAGAACTTTCCAGGATCCTGGGTGGCTCAGTTGGTTAAGCATCCGACTTCAGCTCAGGTCATGATCTCACAGTTCATGGGTTCAAGTCCTGCATCGGGCTCTGTGCTGACAGCTAGCTCAGAGCCTAGAGCCTGTCTGGATTCTCTGTCTCTCTCTCTCTCTCTCTCTCTCTCTTTCTCTCTGATCCTCCCTGCTCACGCTCTGTCTCTCAAAAATAAACAAAAAACAAACAAACAAAAAAAGAATGAGAACTTTCCTTCACCACCTAACAACAATGATAACAATGATCATCTATCAGCTATTCTCCAGGGACAGTGCTAAACATTTTAATGCAGTCTTCACAACAACCCTATGAAGAAGGTACTATTACTGTACATCAGGTCACATGTGGGGGTTTTCCAAACACTAAATGTCAGAAATCTCTAGGACTTTAAAAAGGATATAAACCCTTATAAGGAGGAAACAACATAACAGAACTGATACAAAATGAAGCCTACTTAAACCCCAACACAAAAGATTATTTTCTGGGTGATGAAGAAATCCCTTCATCCCAAACAACACTGTGCGGCACTCGTACCAAATCCAGGTCTAAATTACAGAGTGCCATGTTCAGATCCAGATTTCCCCAACCTGATTTCTCCTTCCCCACAAGGTAGTTATGATCCCTTCTCTACTTCCTCCTTCCTAGACATGTAATTCCAGTAGTTCTCACTGATCAAACAGGGGCATGTTTACACACGTAAGCAGGGGTTTCATCTCTCATGTCTAGGAAAGAGGCTGAGGGAAGCCATTCCAAAAATTACATCCAATCCTCAGCAGTCTGAAAAGTGCTCTTTCTTTTCCCAGAGGAGCAGAGTAAGAGGCTCCTCAAATGCTTTCCTGATTTTGAAAGAAAAAAACAATTACAAAGTGGCACTTAAGTTTTATATTCAAAATAAGAATAAGAACAACATACAAGAAAGATTTCAATATTTATAAACAAATAAAGTTCTCCAGGTTGTTTACCTTATGTGAGACACGCTCTGCTTAGTAAAACAGAATAGGGAGAAAAGCACGCCCAAGACTGGAAACAGGGAATCCATTAAAACCGTCAAAGGTTCGTTCCCGACCACGTACACCTGGGGAAAAGAAAATGGCAAGAGGCGCCGTGAGTGCAAGGCCCGAGGAACAGGAATCAAATACCACACATCTCCTAGCACAGCTTAGAGTTTTATCTTAGGCAACACTGTAGTCCTAAACCGAATAATGTTAGCCCTAAGGCTGAGAGAACCATTTGAGATTGGCAGACAGGCACAGGAAGCCTGAGCAGGAGCAGTGCCCTTTCGTGTGCAGCCTGAAGAACTGTGGGGCAAAATGGGTAAATGAACCCATTTTCTGACCCCTTCCTCTCCTGCTTTTGACTACCTTTGTGTCTCCTGCTAGTCTATTACTCATCTATGCAATAATCCTCTAATTACCAAAAGGCCTGCTCTTAGGAACTAAGAAGCAATGCCAAACAAAAGAACTTAAACTTAGATTTGAAAGTCAAAACCAAACCCAAAAACATCACCTACTCTACATTTGTCACTCTGGGTGGCTTAGTTGGCTGACCATCCAATTTTTTATTTTGGTTCAGGTCATGATCTCAGGGTTGTGAGACTGAGCCCCACATCAGGCTCCTCAATGAACGTGGAGCCTGCGTGAGATTCATATTCTCTCTCTCTCTCTCTCTCTCTCTCTCATCCTCTCCCTCTCCCCTTTCCCCTCCCCTCCTGACTCATGCACACATGCACTTTCTCTGTCTGTCTCAAAATTAAAAAAAAAAAAAAAGATCTGTTACTCTTAACATGTAACCACACGGGCATGTCCTATTCTCTCCAGTTCAATAAATGTTAAAAGAAATTACAATGTGCTCCTAACTCAGCACTGACTTTATAGGGTTAAGTGTGTGAAGATGCTGATTTTTGTTAATGGTAATTATTTCACACAGTTGTCACTTCAAAAAGGATAGTACAAATGCATTCAACAAAGTTTATCTGAATAGCCACTGGAATCAAAGCATGGTCTTAGGCATTGTAGTGAATATAAAAGTGAGTAAGAGTTGTTCTCTCTCAATTGCTTGTGATCTAACAAGAAGAATAAAACAAGGAGACCAATTACAATAATAATAATTCAAAACAGGTAAATTAAAAAAGAAGAGGAAAATACTATTTTTTCAACATTCTTTCTGTAAATCAGGGCCTCTTTAAGCTTCCATTTCCTCGTCCTTAAAAATAAGACTGACCTTACCTTAGGAGACTGTTATATTTTTTTTTCATAGGAGGTTGTTATAATTTTAATAAACTGTTTCAAGAATCTAACACAGTAGCTGAGAGATAAAAATGCTGGCATAGTTCTGGGAACATACATTGAGAGTGTCATCACAGTCAGTTCCTCAGCTTTCTCCTTTTATCATCATGATCTGTGTCCATGCTTTGAGGCTTCAGTTAAATTATTAATTAAGTTGTGTTTAAGTGAAGAAGGAATCAATGCTGTTTTGTGGGATCCTAAAGGTCATGGAGGCACCAGCTGGAAGAGGCTCTGCGCTTTCTTAGAGAACCCTGTCCCTTTAAATCGATCCTAATTTTTTACACTACTTAAGCCTCCCAGCATCTCTGTGGAGCCTGATAACCAAGGAGCCAGCTTCCTGTGCATGATCTAATCTCCATAAGCCCAGCTCAATGGGGTGCATGGTATGGCAGTGTTCACAGTAATATGCAGGCCTAATTATGATATCATCTATTACAAGAGGAAAGAGAGAGAGAGAGAGAGACTGAGAGAGAGAGAGAGATTCCCCCAGATCACGTAAGGGCCTATTGTTTGGCTCCGTTGTCTGTGTTCCCAGAAGTAATCCCTGTGGAGCCATCCTTCCTTATCAGCATCTTTTATACAAAAAACAAAAAACCAAATGGAATTAACTCTCCTTTATTTACTGGCTTGACTGAGACAAAGCACCTCAAATTTTAACATGAATTCCATCGAGCCCATTTCTCAGAGGTATATGTTGTTACTGATAAATTCCTCCAATTTTTAAGTTCTCTTGTTATACTTTTCTGAACAAGTACTGCTTTTGTATTTAGAAAAAAATGATCAAAGAGTTTTCTCTGTGATATCTCAAACAAATGGCCTCTTTATGACACTTATAGATTGCTGCTACCTCCCTTCCAATATTAAGAGGAAATTTCTCTTTGTATTGAGCCCAAAGCTACCTCCCTCTAACTTCCTTGATAGAGGTACTTTTTTTTTTTTTCAAAAGTTTTAGATGGGCTGTTCAAACGTTCTACCTTTTCCACAGGCCTGCTATGTATTTGACTGTTCAACTATTCATCCATTCTTTCACTAATTCAAATATTTAGTAAGCATCTAACCACCATTAATAACTTTCCTCCAGTAAATTCCAGTAGCACTTTAGAGCTTGTAACACAGAGAATATATAGTTCTTTCTCACCTCTGCAACTAGCCTAGAAGGCAAAAGGCAAGCTCTCTGTTTTGGCACCTATTACAATAGACGATTAAGTTGCATTACCAGAATTTTTGGTGAATAAGCACTTGTTACAGAAGTATACAATTTAAAGGAACCACTTCCGTTACTGTTCTTATGAAGCAAACAATAACTACCATTTTACTGTAATGTCTACTAAAGAATAAACCAGGTTATTCAGCTAAACATTTAACATACAATCAATCCTCACGAGAGCCCTGCAGGGTAAGCATTTTTATTCCCATTCTAAAAATGTGGAAAACTAGGGCCCAGAGAAGCAAAGTTAGTTGAGCCAAGGTATTCGGTTAGTAAATGGCAGAGCCGGGGTGAACACAAATCTGCCTGACAGAAAATCCATGCTCAATCCAGAGACAGAGAGCAGATTAGTGGTTTTAAGGGCGGGGGGGGGGGGGTAGGGCAAAATGGGGACTGACTGGTACATGGGTACACTGTTTCCATTTGGGGTGATGAAAAGGTTCTGGAACTAGACAGCAGTGATGACTGTGTGACACTGTGAATGGACTTAATGCCAGTGAACTGTATACTTTAAGATGGTTAAAATGGTAAATGTTATGTATATTTTACCACAATTTTTGAAAAAGAACAAAACACGTACTCATGGCCTCCCAATACTCACCTCCCCGTGCGCATTTTTTCATTGCTTCAGTCCCTAAGCCACCCCAACTTTATCCCTGCCATGTCCCCTCAGAACCAGTAGGCCCGGCTTGCCAGGCTATTAATACTCCAGTCCTGCAACCTCTGCAAACTGGGACCAGAGTTCCTGAGTAGCGCCGGGAGCTCCTGCATCACCTCCCCTTCCTCCCGCTGAGACTCTTCTCTGTACACAGCCGCCTTCTACCGAGTCTCCGGTCGATGTCCAGGGCCACAGTGTGGCCTTTCCAAGGACAGCGGCCTCCTGCCAGTCTCTTGCCTAGCACTCAACTCACATGCAGGTTAATGATTTGGTCTGGACCCCACATCCAACATTACCCTCTCAGTATACTCCCAAAGTAGAATCGGGTCACTTCTCACTTCATGTGGACTCCCCAGATCACTGACTTATTCCTGAGGTTAGTGACCCATAAAGGGACACAGGAGGCTGCACTGAGTCAGGGATCTCTTGCGGACAGCATGTACAATGACCTGATGCTCTAGGAAAAAACCAATAACAACAGTCTTTCCAATGAAGTCATAGTACATATGGAAGAAACTGTTAGGGCCAGTTCCTTCTAGTCTCCTTCATGCTAGGCTGGTGACAGTATAGACTGAGGAAGCAGTGAGGGCACAACAGTAAGCTGTTCCTGCCCCACAGAGGACAGGGCCTATTACCCTCCATCTCTGCCCTAACATCAGGTGTGGAATTTCCTTGGACTGTGCTCATGCGCAGTCTCCTGCTATTTGGGGTTCTTTCCTGCTCACCTGGAGGCAAAGTGGGATGGGAGTTCAAGTTCTGAACACAATCCCATATTGCATGTATTATTTCTACCTGTGGAAATTCCCTTTTCTCAACAGTATACCTACTGGGTATATTTCACATAGGGTTGTTTGTAATACTTCTACTGACAGTTGCAAGACTTAACACAAATCAACTGACTTATCTGAGTCTCAGTTTCCTTATCTAGGGCACAAGGAGGTTGGCAAATCTACCAACCTCTGACTTGACTGTAAATTTGCTAACTCCCTTCTGTATCTTTCCGGTACTTCAGCCATTAAGAGGTTAAAAGACAAACAAACAAACACTGAAACTTGACCAAGATGTAAAAATTTCTAATCCTCCCCACATGCCTTCCCTTCTATCATTTTGAAATTCGAAATTTAAAGCTGAAATCCCGATTAGGTGAAAGATGTTCTGGCTGCCTGAGACATCTATAGAACTAGAGATCACCAAACAAAATACCAAGAGGCGGGAAAGTTGAAGCAGGGAAGGGAGAGACAGATTCTCAAGGTATCTTCAATTTTTTGGTTGGGAGCGCCTGGGTGGCTCAGTTGGTTGAGCGTCCAACTTCGGCTCAGGTCATGATATATCACGGTTGTGGGTTCGAGCCCCGCGTCGGGCTCCATGCTAATTGCTTGCTCAGAGCCTGGAGCCTGTTTCAGATTCTGTGTCTCCTTCTCTCTCTGCCCCTCCCCTGTTCACACTCTCTCTCTGTCTCTCAAAAATAAATAAATAAATAAATGTAAAAAAATTTTTTTTTAATTGGTATGAAAAAGACTCTCCGAGAGTAAGTGAAATGGTGCTTCGAAGAAAAGGTGAACTTCCATGTCTACCTTTGGGTCTTCCAGGAGGACAGGGCTGAGGGGCAAAATAAGAGACCAGTATGAATCTATGAAAATCACAATGGCTCAGAACAGATCAGTCAAGGAAACAGACGGGTACCAATGACCTACTGGCAACTTGGGGATTTCCACATTCCTTTCTGAATGCATCTTGGCTTTCTATCACAGATCCAGCCATGAGAAGAGGTGTCTGTGGTTAAGCCTTACAACCCTTCGTCTAAGCTCAGAGATCACTCTTAACAAGTAACAAAGACATGATTCTCAGTACTGTTAACAGTACATCACATACTACTGTAACTCCTTGTTTGCTTGACTGGGGACTTCTTGAAGGCAGTAATTGGCTCTTAATCATTTCTGTGTTTGTAAACCTAGCCGAGTAGCTGGCATTCTGTATGGACTTGGTAAAAAAAAATTTTTTTCTGACTGATTAACTGAAAGAAAGAATGAATAAAACACACTGAATGCTTTTTATTTTCTCAAAAGCTCTATTTTTGTGAGAGAATTACAATGCCCCCTGTGTTTTCTTTTTTGTCAAGTAAGCTGTAGCTAGAAGCTTTCCAATCAATGTTAATTAACTGAAGAATCCTAGAACCTCAGCCACGGAAGGGCTAGCAGACTGAACAAAAGGGGGTCTGACGTTCTTGTTGTGGCTTAGTTAGTACCTATCTTTGAAATCTAAAGGACTGAATTTCCCTGAGGGACTGACTAGAAATTTAAATTAAAAAGTAACGGAAAAACTCAGAGGAGTCAAAATGGTCAAAAAGTATTAAGAATAAACATGTGTTTTTGATTCAAAGCAAAACAAAATAGAAAGCAGTCCTCACAAACTCCATTTACTAAACTTGCATTACATTGTTAGGCGCGTCCCTTAGAGATCACTGTAGAGGTGAAAGAGCCCCAGGAAGTCAGGAGTCAGAAACGGGCATGAATTTTGTTCCTGACACCTATATGATTGCCCCAAATCACATATTAAGTGAGTGAACACGGATAAGACATTTAAACCTCCCTAGGATTCAGTTTCCTCATTTATAGTGCAAGCATTAAGCTTTTGGCATAAGTACCAGTTAAGATAATTCATTTAAGATACTTTGTAAAATACACAGCCCTATGCAAATGTTACGTTTTTTCCTAAATACTTGCTGATGCTGCTGTAAATGGAACTGTCTTCTTAATTTATGGCCTTATCTTTTATAGGGATGTATACGTGTGGAAATAGAAACATGAATCAAGCTGACTGAATCCTAACATTGAAATTCAGTACAGGCTGGGACTTGATTTTACCCCTGTTAAAGATTAAACTCGTCAAATGCTGCCTTCTAAAATATCACAGGGATCCTTTTGATAGTAATGTTCCAGAACTCCTAATGCACTTACTGAGTTTAATTAAGGCTTGTGAGAAGCAGAGGACAAGCCAAGTTACCTAATATAGGATTTTGCACTAAGCATGCTTTCAGAGAGTACTGCATAAAATAATCTTTTTTAAAAAGAGTTTCCTCAAACCAAAAGAGAACTGACAGTCCTTTGAGCACATATCATTTGCTAAAGAACATAATGAAGCTACCAAAAGTTACCTGGTTTTATCGCTCAGACACAAGTGTTAAATAAGTCACCTCTAGTCAACCCTAGAGCCCTAGTCCAACCTAGGTCTGCTGGACTCTAGAGCCCAGGTGGTTTTCACTATTGTCCCACAGAATCTGAACATACCGCCTAACACTTGCATTTCCCACAGCTCTGGAGAATACCTCTTTTGATCTTCTGCATGTTATTCAAAGGAATAGTTCAACTAGAGTTGGAAACACCCGAAAGAATGACTGCCTTTGGGGAAGACCCATAGGTGGGAGAAGACTACTTTTTTTTTACTGCAAAGCCTTCTGCATTTCTTCAATTTGTACGGTGTGCAAGTATTAGCTTTTCTAAACACAGAGAGAGAAAGATTAGAAATGAAAGGATTGCTTCCTGGACCAGATCTGGCACTCTCTAGTATGATTCAGGACAAGTTGCTTCACAATCTTTTTTTTTTTTTTTTTGTAAGTAATCTCTACACCCAACATGGGGCTTGAACTCACAACCCTGAGATCAAGAACTGTATGCTCTAACAACTGAGTCAGCCAGGCACCCCAGCTTCACAGTCTTTTGGGGTTTGTTTCCTTTACTAGAAAATAAGGGATTAATTTGTCAAACCCAAAGATTGTACCACACCAAGAGGGAACCCTAATGTAAACTCTGGACTTTGGTGATAGTGTCATGCGAGTGTAGGCTCATCAACTGTAACAAATGTCCCACTCTTAATGTGAACTATTAACAGTAGGAGAGGCTGTGCACATGTGGGGGCAGGACACATATGGTAACTCTAACATTCTACCTGATTTTTCTGTGAACATAAAACTGCTCTAAAAAACAAAGTCCATTCAAAAACAACAAAAAGAAATAAAATATTTCTAAATTTCCTTCCAGCTCTAAGATTCTATTATAACAAGTTGCTCTACAAAAACAATTAACAATTCAGAAAGAGGAGTCAATTGGCCAATCTGAGAGAGTAACTTTAATTAGAAATTTGTTAAGATTAAATGGGATAAAATAAGACTTGGATAATTAAAGTCAGGGATTCCCTGAATCTGGAAACAGAAAGATAAAATGGAAATGAGAATGAAGAATATAAACTAATTAGGTACCTTCTAGCCTTCCCTGCCTTAAAATTTCTTCTGCCTTAGGGAGTCTCAGCAAGTATTGGGAGGAATACTAAAAGGAAACATTCCCCATTCCCACCCCTGACCCCACCCAGCATCAGATTCTGGCCAGTTCTCTTAAGAGCAAAAAAATGTCCAAATTGTAAAGAATTCTAATTTTCTCATCCTACCCTACCCAGAACCCACTCTATGCAACCCAGGCCTCTCTTCACCTCTCTAGGCAAAAGAAAACCATTTATCCCTCTTATACTAGGAAGGACAAAAAAATTAAGTATTCTAGGGTTAGGGCCCCTGACATTCAGTCAGAAGGAAACAGAATAGGGGTTCTTCAAGTGGCTCAGTAAGTTGAGCATCTGGCTCTTGATTTTGGCTCAGGTCATGATCTCACAGTTCCTGGGATCAAGCCTCATGTCAGGCTCCACACTGACAGTGTAGAGACTGCTTAGGATTCTCTCTTTCCCTCTCTCTGTCTCCACCCCTCTCTCAAAATAAATAAATAAATATTTTTAAAAATGGAGACAGAATAGGAAGCCATTGGACTAAAAGTTGTTTGATCTGCAGGGCGCCTGGGTGGCTCAGTTGGTTAAGCATCTGACTTCAGCTCAGGTCATGATCTCACAGTTTGTAGGTTCAAGGCCTGCATCGGGCTCAGTGCTGACAGCTCAGAGCCTGAAGCCTGCTTTGGATTCTGTGTCGCCCCCTCCCTCTGTTCCTCCCCCACTCATGGTCTCTCTCTGTCTCTCAAAAATAAACATTAAAATAAATAAATAAAAGTTATTTGAGCTACAAATCCCCTTCTTGGCTTAAATAATTTTACCAGATGTAAGGTACACACAGAGAAAAGATGAGAATTATTTATGTATAGATACAAGTGTCTATGCTGAATTTTCAGTTCAATTCAATGAGCATCTATGTGTACACTGTTTTGTTGAGACCTTTCCACCTGGCGCACCAGAGCCACACTGTTGCACTCCCTGCTGTATGTAAAGGACGCAAGCGTAGAAAGGCCTTCTCTTATAATTGCTCCTGCCACAATTTCATTCAGCAAGCTGAGGGCTTACTTCCTTAAATACCAAAATGCATTTATATTTTACCTCTTTCAGAACAGAGTATTTTTTCAATGGAGTAGATGCAACTCTTGCCTTCTTAAACAAAGTATGCTGAACATAGCAGTCCCAGCATACTTTGTTTTTCAAATTATTATGCCCTTCTGGAGTACATTTCTGTCTCCTTTCTTGATCCTCTCTGCTGGCATTCTCTTGTCAGTGTGCCTTAGTTAGTCTAACTAACTTCTAATTTATTACTTCTAATTCCACTATGGTGCTAATCAGAAAACCAACCTGATCTGGATTGGGTATAAAGTAAAGAGGAAACAGGCTCTGAGGACCTAAAGGGCTCTGTAGTTAGGTACTGAGATAGCAGCCAGATGGGACATTTGATTGGAAATGTCAAGTGAGGCACTGAGATAAAATAGACTTTAAAACTCCAACAGAAGATGGGGCCCCTGGGTGGCTTAGTCGGTTAAGCATCCGACTTTTGTTTAGGTCATGATCTCGTGGTTCGTGGGTTCGAGCCCTGCGTCGTGCTCTGTGCTGACTGCCAGCTCAGAGCCTGGAGCCTGTTTCAGTCTGTGACTCCCTCTCTCTCTGACCCTCCCCTGCTCACGCGGTCTCTCTCTCTCTCCCCTAGAAATAAATAAAACATTTAAAAAAAAAAAGAAGAAGAAGAAGAAAAACTCCAACAGAAGATACAAAATGAGAGGAGGACTACAAAAACTTTCCATTCAGAAAGAGAGTAGAGATGGGGCACCTGGGTAGCTCAGTTGGTTAAGCATCTGACTTCAGCCCAGGTCATGATCTCATGGCTCATGAGTTCAAGCCCCATGTCAGGCTCTATGCTGACAGCTCAGAGCCTGGAACCTGCTTCAGATTCTGTCTCTCTCTCACTCTCTCTGCCCCTACCCTGCTCATACTCTATCCCTCTCTCTCTCTCAAAAATAAATAAAACATTTAAAAATTTAAAAAAAGAAAGTAGAGGAGGAACAAATGTGTGGAGACCAAGAGGAGACTGGTAAGGAAGATTTCTTTGGGGAGAGCTATTGGTGAGGGTGAATCCAGTCCCTCAACCCACCAAGGATAAAAAAAAAGACAACTCAATTTAAATATGGGCAAAGGAGGGACACCTGGCTGGCTCAGTTGGTAAGTAGAGCATGTGACTCTTGATCTCAGGTTGAGTTCGAGCACCATGTTGGGTGTAGAGATTACTTAAAAATATATTTTTTTTAAAAAATAAACAAAAATAAAAATGGGCAAAGGGCAAGCCCACAATAAGATACTACTTTACTCCCACGAGCAAGGCTATGACAATGGAGGAAAAGGGGAGGGCAGGGAGAGAAGGCAGAAGAGAAAGGCCAGTGCTAGTGCTAGCCTTGGCCAGAGAGGATAAACTGGAATTCTCACACTCTGCTGATGGAAATGTAAATGGTGCTGCCACCTTGGGAAACAGTCTGACAGTACCTCAAAAAGTTGAACATAGTGTTATCAAAGATCCAGCAATTTCAATCCTAGCTACATACCCAGGAGAAATGAAAACATATGTCCACCCAATAACTTGTACATGAATGTAGCAGCATTGTTCACAATAGCCAAACTGTGGAAACAACAAAAATCCCCATCAACTGACAAAATGCAGTATATCCACAGAACAGAATACCATTAGGCAGAATGAAATACTGCTTTAGGCAACAAGATGCATGAATCTTAAAAACATCCTGCTGGTGAAGTCAGCAACAAAAGACCACACATTACATAAGTCTATTCATATGAAATATCCATAACAGGCAAGTCTACAGAGACTGCAAGTTGATTTTAGTGGTTGCCTATGGCTCAGGGGCAAAATTAGAAGAAGGGAGGGGAGACTGGGTGGCTCAATCGGTTAAGTGTAAGTGTCTAACTCCTGACTTCCGGCTTAGGTTGTGATCTCACAGTTCATGGGTTCAAGCCCCACATCAGGCTCTGTGCCATCAGCTTGGGATTCTCTCTCTCTCCCTCACTCTCTGCCCCTCCTCCACTCACACGTTTTCTCTCTCTCTCAAAATAAATAACCTTTTTTTTTTTTTTTTTTAATTGGGAGAAGGGAAGGACACCTGGGTGGCTCAGTCAGTAAATGTCCTACTTTGGTTCAGGTTATGATCTCGCGGTTTGTGGGTTCGAGCCCTGCGTTGGGCTCTGTGCTGACAGCTCAGAGCCTGGAGCCTTTTTCAGATTCTGTGCCTCCCTCTTTCTCTCTGCCCCTCCCCCACTCATGCTCTGTCTCTGTCTCTCTCTCAAAAATAAACAAACATTAAAAAAAAATTTTAAATAAAATAAAATTGGGAGAAGGGAAAATGAATGGGTATGGGTAACGGGTATGGGGTCCTTTTAGGGGGACAACAATTTTCTAAAATCAGATTTGTAGTGATGGTTGCACAGTCCTGTGACTACACTAAAAGCACAGAGTTGAACACTTTAAATGTATCAATTGTGGGGTATGTGAATTATATCCAATAAAGAGAGAGAAAACTGGAACTGGACATGTTCCCAAATGCCTCTCTAAAATTAAACACCCTCTTGTACCCTCTTGTTACCCAGTGAGTTGCTGGATCAATTCAACTATCCCAGATGTTTTCCTTATTTCCTGCCTTTGAGCTGTGCTCTGTAATTTAGTATTAACAGAAAGTTAATAAAGACAACACAGCCTTTGTTGCTAAACTTTACACAGTGTTTACCATTTTCCCCCAACATACACATTTCCTCTGTTTTCCCAGTGCAGCTGAGCTGCCAAAACCTTGTAGAGAGAATAATTACCCTTCCGCACCCCTTTCTGCTTTCATAACCGTCCCAATCTTTTGTGCATAATCAAGTGTTTACAGCAAACTAATGTTTTGCTTGCCTCTCCAAGAGGTTTTAAATTCACCAAACTGTTCACCAAATTAGGAGGGTATTTTTCCTCCCCCTTTTTGGGGGAACAAGAATAGGAACAATGGCAGGATTCACTATTTCTGGATCTCTCCATTTTTTAGAGGCTAATTCACTTTCCAGAAAGAAGCAGATTTGCTTTTTTTTTTTCCTCTAAAAGCATTTTTTTTTTTACTTCCCAGAAATTCATGAGGGGTTTGTACAAAGTGTAGTCACAATTAAGTTCTACCCCTGACACCACTTTCAAGTCTTTCTGACATTCCACACCCAAACATTTAACAGCTTTCATCATGATATTCCGCAGACGGCGTGTGACTGAAGACGAGGTTTATGAGAGTTAGACGGGCCTTGTTCTCTAACTCAGAACATTTGCTTTCTAGACTGCTCTAGGTAATTTCTTCTCTTTCTATAATCGAAAATGTCCTTGCCTATGAATATGTAGAACAGAATATAAAAACTTTCTGTTCATAAGTCTCTAAATGAGGCATTTAAAAAAGCAAAAACAGCATTATATTCATTAAGTCAGGTTTTGTCTATAAGCAATTTGGTGCTATACTTGTATGCCAGGTCAACTCTGTAAATGGTATTCTCTTTTTTTTAATAGTGAAATTAAACGAAAGGGTAGTAAACATCTTACTTTAGTAAAAAGTGGAGTGTTACAGAGAATGAGTTTTGAATTTAAGTGAGAATTTTATATCTACAAATCATTAATATCACACATTAAGTTTAAAATGAAAAGAAAACAGGGGCACCTGGCTGGTTCAGTCGGAAGAGTGTGGGACTCTTGGTCTTGAGGTCATGAGTTTGAGCCCCACGCACGTTGAGTGTAGAAATTACTTAAGTTAGTAACACTTTAACAAAGCAAAAACAAAATAAAATGAAAATAGTCCCCCCCCCCAATTATCTGCCTTCTTATCTGAAAGAATATGACTTAAGATTGACTCCACATCCTCACATGCTGCTAATAGGAATGTAAAATGGTGCAGCCACTTTGGCAGTCCCTCAAATGGTGAAACACAGAGTTACCATAAGATCTAGCAATTCTACTCTTAGGTGTATACCCAGGAAAAATGACAACACATGTACGCACAAAGACTTGTATACAAATGTCCATAGTGGCATTAATCATAATAGCTAAAATGTAAAAACAACCCTAATATATATCAAAGGATGAATGGATTACAAAATACAGTCTATATCTACAATAGGATATTATTCAGCAATAAAAAGAAATGAAGTCTTGGGGCATCTGATTGGCTCAGGCAGTAGAGCATGCAACTTTTGATCGTGGGGTTGTCAGTTTGAGCACCATGTTGGGTATAGAGATTATTTAAAAATAAAAGAAATCTTTAAAAAAATGAGATCCTGCTTCATGCTATAATATAAACCTAAAAAACATCATGATAAGATGCCAATCACAAAAGATCATATACTGTATAATTCCATTTATATGCAATGTCCAGAATAGGCAAATCTATAGACAAAGAAAGTAAATTAGTGGTTGCCTAGGGCTGGAGGGATGAGGAGTAGGGAGAATGGAGAACAGAGAGGCTTTGGGCATAGTGTGGGATTTCTTTTTGGGCAATGAAGTACTCTATAATCAACTGTGATGATGGCTGTGCAAGCCTATGAACATGCTAAAAATCCATTGATTTGCATACTTTATTTTTTTAATTTTATATTTTTTGATGTATTTAAAAAAATGTTTTTAATGTTTATTTATTTTTTAGACACAGAGAGAGAGCATGAGCAGGGGGAGGGCAGAGAGAGAGGGAATGAGACACAGAATCTGAAGCAGGCTCCAGGCTCTGAGCTGTCAGTACAGAGCCCGATGCGGGACTCAAACTCACAGACTGCAAGATCATGACCTGGGCCAAAGTAGGAGGCTTAATCGACTGAGCCATCAAGGCACCCCAGAAAGGCAAAAGTTTTTTTAAAAGACTATGTGTAAATATTAGCTAAAAACATTAGTGACTCAAGTTAACCAACCTTAAACACATCCTCAATACATCTGCTAAGTTCTTCTTCTGTCACCAAAATGGTCCCTGGCACCATGTCACTCTCTGGAATCTCTAGAGAACAAAAAACAAAATTACCCATAATCAGTGCCTCATTGAATAGAGCTCAGGACCTAAGGAAGAAAGTGTTTCTAGAAAGATAGTTCTGCAAGTTAACACCTAAAATTAGAGATTCAACATGGCTACCAATGTACAATACAACATGAAATATAGTATTTCATGAAATCTATGATGCCAATGATTATAAACATTCGTTGTTATTTTATGTATCACAAGAAAGAAAAAAGCAAGTAACCTATGAAACATTATGACTTGAAATTTTACTTGTAAATTTAATGAATGAAAAATTGGGGATTATATTAAGTGAAAATGACAGTCAATAATTATGTTGAGGTGACTGGTACAAAAGAATTTATTTTACTTTTCTCTATAGATGTGTTTGAAAAGTTCCCTTTAAAAAGTTTGAAAATAGGGCGCCCAGCTGGCTCGGTCAGTGGAGCATAGAACTCTTGATCTTCGGGTTGTGAGTTCAGCGACCTCCATGTTGTGTGTACAGATTACTTAAAAATAAAATCTTAAAAAAAAAGTTTTAAAATAGATTTTATAAAAAGGATTAAAAGAGGGGAGGTCAGTGGGCAATGTGTGATAGAGGTGATGGCGATTAAACAGTACACTTATCATGATCAGCACTGAATAATGTCCAGGAAAAAAAAGTTAACTTTTTTTGTTAAATATACATAATTAAGATTTAAAAACTTAATAAAAAAAGTATTAAGCGATTTCTTTTAGACTGATTTAGACATACAATTTTATCAAATATCATCCCTTATATAAGTTATATAATTGGGATAAACAGATAAGGAATTCTGAATACTTCACATTTAAGAGTCCAACTCTTCTGACACATTTCAACATCATTACTGATATCCACATTTTGCCACAATATATTGTCCTCTGTGCCACCAAGAGTACAGGTGATGTGAAATTTCTTTTTATTTTTAAACTTTATTTATTTTTGAGAGAGAACGAGTGGGGGAGGGGCAGCGACAGAGGGAGAAATGGAGAATCCCAAGCAGGTTCTGTGATGACAGCACAGATCCCGATGCGGGGCTCAAACTCACCAACCGTGAGATCATGATCTGAGCCAAAACCGAGAGGTGGATGCTTAAACAATTGAGCTACCCAAGTGTCCCTAATGTGAAATTTCTTAAAATTTCACCACTCTAGGAGCACCTGGGTGGCTCACTCAGTTAGTTGTCTGACTTTGGCTCAGGTCATGATCTCACAGTTCATGGGTTCAAGCTTCACATCAGGCTCTGTGCTGACAGCTTCAGATTCTGTGTCTCCTCTCTCTGCCTCTTCCCTGCTAGTGCTCGGTCTGTCTCTCTCTCTCAAAAAGAAATAAAAACATTTTCTAAAAAAAAAAAAACAAAAACAAAAACAAAGTTTGCCACTCTACTGTTGTCTTCACAATTTTTTTCTAAGTCCCTGACATCCATTCTATGACTTTTAACACTCATTTGGATGCACAGACAATGCCACGATTGCTACCTGGCCAACAATAATTGTGAGATACATTTGGATATCAGTGTTATTAAAATGTGAAAAGTATTTCCAAAATTAAAGTGTTCTGTTTTGGGGTTTTTTGTTTGTTTTTTAAGTAGGCTCCACGGCCAACATGGGGCTCGAACTCTCAGCCCTAGGATCAAGAGCCGGATGCTCTACTGACTGAGTCAGCCAGGACACCCCCCAAAATTAAAGTTTTTTTATGTTAAAAACATGTGCACCTTAGAATTGATAAAATATTGTAATTCATCATAATTGCCACATGGTCTTAAAAATGTGGTATGATATGAAAAACAAAATGAGAAAGCTTATGTTTTAGAGTTTCTTCCCAGTGGCAATGATGGGGCTATCTATATAAAACCAGTCAGACTATCATATACTCCTTTTTGTTATACACACACTGTCAATGCAAAATATGTAGCTGATGTTAGAAATATAACCTAACATAGGAAGAAATGTCTGGCAAATAGATGTCCAATAGGAATGAATAATGGCCAGGACAATAATAATTGACCCACAGATGGAACGGATCTACATATCCCAAGAATAGTGCTTTTAGACCAGTGTTCAAACTTGAACACACATTTGAATTACCCAGAAGGGCGTGTTGTGTTTTTTAAAATTTTGTAATGGTTTTTAAAATTTATTTCTGATAGAGAGAGAGAGACAGCATGAGCAGGGGAGGATCAGAGAGAGAGGGAGACACAGAATCTGAAACAGGCTCCAGGCTCTGAGCTGGCTGTCAGCACAGAGCCAAATGCGGGGCTGGAATCCATGAACCGTGAGATCATGGCCTGAGCCAAAGTCGGACGCTTAACCGACTGAGCCACCCAGGCGCCCCCAGAAGGGCCTCTTAATACACAGATTGTTGGGACCCACACTAGTATTTCTGATTCAGTAGGTGTGAGGAAAGACCAAGAAGTTGCATTTCTAATAAATTCCCAGGTGATGCTGATGCTGCTGGTCCTGGGGCCACACCATGAGGACCACTGCCTTAGACTACAATACCTAATTCAGTCATAGACAAGACAACAGATTCGTAACGAGGTATACTCCTAATACATGAGATTAGATATAAAAGAATTCCTAGGGGTGCCTGGGTGGCTTAGTCGGTTAAGTGTCCGACTTTCCCTTAGGTCATGATCTCGCAGTTCGTGGGTTCGAGCCCCGCGTCGGGCTCTGTGCTGACTGCTGGCTCTGAGCCTGGAGCCTGTTTCAGAGTCTGTGTCTCCCTCTCTCTCTGACCCTCCCCTGCTCACGCTGTCTCTCTCTCTCTCTCCTAGAAATAAATAAAAATATTAAAAAAAAAAAAAAAAGAATTCCTAGACCTTAACGCTGAAGACCAACAGAGATAATACTTCATTTTTTAACCCATTTTTTTTGTTTGTTTGTTTTTTATTTTTTTAGAGAGAGAAAGCACGCAAGCAGGGGAGAAGGACAAAGGGTGAGAGAGACAGAATCCCAAGTAGGTGTCACACTTAGTGCAGACCCCAAGGCAGGACTCAATCCCACAACCCTGGGATCATGACCTGAACCAAAATCAAGTGTTGGACACTCAACCGACCTGAGGCATCCCTTGAGCCATTTTTTGAAGAATATACTGAATCTAGACTAGATTTATATCAAATATATAAAGAAATTTTAATTATTTACTCAAATACCATGTTTAGTTTAGGCCCATCCACGGACACCAAAAAAAACAAAAAAACAAAAAAAACCCATATATACATACATTATATATATAATGTTTATCATGTCTGAGTAATCACAAATTTCACTTCACCAGGCTCAATTTGGTGAAGTTTGTCTAATTGTCTCCTCATGATTAGATCCAGGTTGCACAAGAATTAGACTTTCTCTATCCCTGCCCACCTCACCCCCACTACACACACCCAGAAGAATGTTTACTATGGACAACTTCTTGAAAAAGTCTATACAGAACTAAATTTGGTTTAACCATAACATCAAACTTCTTCTTCATTTATAACCTTAGGAACTACTATCTAGAAAGCTTTTTCTTTTTTTTTTTATTTTAACAAAGAATGTTGAAATAATATTCTGTATCCAAGCATTAAATTCAGAAAAGTGTGGGGAAAAATTTCAGTAAAGTATAAAAACATACTAAGGGAGGTGAGGAGGTGGTGAAATGTCAATCTTCTAAGACATTAAAACAGAACTAAACCCACCAGCCAAATATGGGAAAATGTGAGCATCAGAACGAATGACAAGAGGGGAGCCTGGGTGGCTCAGTTGGTTAAGTGACCGACTCTTGACTTTTGCTCAGGTCATGATCTCACCTGTTTCCCCTGACAGCGCAGAGCCTACTTGGGATTCTCTCTTTCCCTCTCTCTCTGCCCTGCCCCCACTCTTGTGCATACACTGTCTCTCAAAATAAAGAAATAAATATTTTTAAAAAATGAATGACAAGAATGTTTGGTAGCCCACTGAATAAAATCTAAAAAAAGAAAAAAAAATCCTAAACAAAAATGGGATAAGGCAAGGAGAAAGAAAAGCTCTTCTTTACAAAAAAAAAAAATACCAACCTAACAAATTAAAATAACAAAAGAAAGTCACCATTTTACTGGCAAGAATCATCAATGGATACCGAACCAGACCTTGAAAGACTTAACAGCAAACAGGACACACAGTCTCAGACTACCATTCCATATATTACTTATTAATTACAGAGACATGTATGTTAACCATGGAGAAATCAGGCTACTCATGAAATGACCAAATGTAACATCACCAATAATGGGATAAACGGATTACATGTGTCCCCTAGCCTGATGGAGACTGAGAAAAAATACTGTCATCCTATGTAATACTGCTGCAGAAACGTTTAACCTGGATCCAGTCATAAGGAAACAATTAGGCAAATACAAATTGCAGAACATTTTACAACCGAGGCTCTTCAAAAATGCCATGGTGAGGATGGATGCCGTCCCTCCTCGGCTTGGCCTCGGCGCCCAGCCTGACCCCAGCCCTGGGGCGCCGCTACAGCGGCGAGAACAAGGACTTGGACCGAGGGGAGCGGGAGCTGCCGCTGGACCCTGGCAGCCCCCTTCCAAAGCCCTCAGCGGAGTTGAGACCAACCAGCACGGCCTGCCTTCCGCTCCCACTGATGAGCAGGCCCTGCCCTCCTCCTCCGGGCCAGCGCAGCCGGCAACATCACGACGACGCGGGGCCTCCCAGGGTGTGGGGCAGCACAAGTGCGCGGACCTGGCGGGGCAGCAGAGCGCCCACCTGGCTGTGCTGGGCAGCAGCCTGACCCACGGGAAAAAGCAGCTGCCGCTGTCGTCTCACACAGCAGCAGCCCCACCAAGCACAGGCCAGCAAGCCCATGCGCTCCGGCAGGTCTCCAGGACAGCTGCTCGCGCCTCAGGGCACTTTCTCAGACCCGAGTGGGTACAAAAGAGGAGCTGGGGGCGCCTGGGGGGCTCGGTCGGTAGTTGAGCACCTCACTCTTGATTTCAGCTCAGGTCATGATCTCACAGCTCAGGAGTTTGAGCCCCGAGTCTGGCTCTGTGCTGACAGTGCAGAGCCCACTTGGGATTCTTTCTGTCCCTCCCTCTCTCTACCCCTTCCCTTCTCACACTCTCTATCTCTCTCAAAATAAATAAACATTGAAAAATTTTTTTTAAAGAGGAGCTGGTTACACACTTTGGGATCCTCAAAGAGAGGGATCCTTGGACAAATCTTTTCCTCCTCTCCTCGCCTCGTCTCCACCATGTCTCCCGTGGCCCCCCGCCTCACTGTGGCTTAAACAGTACCCAACCCAAACTTACTACTATTCACAGACCAAAGTACAGAGGCGAAGAGTGAGGCTGAAAGCTTGAGCAAGTGAGGATGGAGCAAGGGAGGGTAGAATCATTAGAGATAGGCCTTCAATGCCCTGGCCAGGGGTGGGGGGTGGTCAAAAGGTTAGGGCCTGGTAAATCTTCACTGTCTCTGGGAAGGTGGAGGTACCACTGTGAGGGTGATCCCTAGGGAAGCCATGGGAGCCCCCTTCACACCCTTTCTATTGGCCTCACTCTTGTCCTCCTCTCCCTGACTTGGTGTTCACATGCACCTCACTAGGGTTTGTGACTAAGGGTCTAGACGGGCTTGAATTTTTTTTTTTTTTAATTCTTTTTTTGGCAGCTGATAGAATTTTTTTTATTATTTTTTATTTTTATTTATTTCTAGGAGAGAGAGAGAGACAGTGCGAGCAGGGGAGGGTCAGAGAGAGAGGGAGACACAGACTCCGAAATAGGCTCCAGGCTCCGAGCTGGCAGTCAGCACAGAGCCCGACACGGGGCTCGAACCCACGAACCGCGAGATCATGACCTAAGTGAAAGTCGGACGCTTAACCAACTAAGCCACCCAGGCGCCCCTAGACGGGCTTGAATTTGAATGAATTGAGTTTGTATTTCTAACACCCTGAGTTTTTACATGTTTGGAGTTTTGTGGTTTTGTTTTGGTTTGTTACCCTTGGTAAAGGAAGTGTATTCATCTGGAAAAAAAAACGTCATGGTGAAAGACAAACAAAAGGCTAGGGAACTATTCTACATTAATGAAAACTAAAAAGATATAATAAGTAAATGCAATGCATGAGTCTTGACTGGAATCTAGATTAAAAAAAGAAAATAGCTACAAAGGAAATTCTTGAGACAATTAGAGAAATTTGAACCAAGTCTGTATATCAGATGATGTCTGCAACTAGCAATTGCTTCAGAAAAAATGTACATGTTATAAAAAGAGAGAAAGATAAAGCGAATGTGGCCAGGATAAGAAACATCTGGTCAACCCAAGGTACTCTTCATGGAACTTACGTGAGGTGGATTTTTCAACATAAAAAGTTGGGGAGATAAGAAAGCAAAGCTGGAGACAAAAGACAGACTTAAGTCACTGAAATCTGAAACACTGAAGAAGATCCCTGAGAGGGACACAGCCACCAGACTTCCCCCTTTACCTGCGGCGTTTAAACATCGATGGAGAGGGGCTAGCACTGGCTCAAGCAAATACTTCGAAGCCAATTGTGGGCGTTCTCTCGACATAGTTATAAAGGTAGTGGTGGCAACTCTCTGAAACTGTCGTGCTGTCAATTTATCTTGAAAGTGAAATAAATCTAGAATCTATGAGAAAAAGTATATGAGGTAAATACGAGATTCTTCACAAGGAGCATTACATTAAATAAAGAGAAAGAGCTATTTCTTTAAGTCAAAAAACAAACCTACTGCAATAATACTGATTCAACAGAATGTTTTTTTTAATTTAACAACCCTGTATTCAGAGGGTATGAGAGCTGAAGAGGCTATGATTTTATTAAATAATGTTACCAAATTTATAAGATAGATGTTCATTGTAGAAAACTTGCAAAATAAAGTTTTAGGAAGAAAACTCATCCCAGAGCACTGAAACATTTATGGTATATTCTTCCCAATATATTTCTGTATGATTTTTTCTTTTTAATTAAGACCCCATTTAATATTCAGTTTCACATATTGTTGAAATCTTCTCATATTGTAAATTCCTCAAAAATATTTTATTGAAGCTGTATATAAGAATTTATTAAATTATTCCCTAATATCCAGACATTCAGTTTTGTCTCAAATTTTTGCTATCAAAGTACACCTGAAACAGATATAACACTATATGTTAACTATACTTGAATTAAAATGAAAAACTTAAAAATAAATTTTTTTGCTATTATAAATAGCACCATCAAATGAAATTTCTGGATCAAGGCATATAAATATATTTAGGGTCTGAAAAGCCTGTCATGCCTGAACCATCCCAGAAGAGTCTATTTTATTCTCAAAGATAAACATAGATCTCCTATGCCTATAAGTAGTTCACCCTAATATAAACAGCCAATAAAAAGTGCATTTCTCTTCCTGACTTAAAAGTGAGTCTTGCACTTTTCGGCAGACAGGAGTATCTTCTGTCCAAAAACTGTATGTGACCTTTGACAGTGCCAGAGAGAGACTCAGCAAGCATGAAACCTGTGATTGGTTTCATCATTTTGTCAAGAGCCAAAACTGTAACTACTAGATTCAGAAAATACTTACTCATCACTGCAAATGCTAACTTTGTCCTTTAGGAAGATTTAGATTCAGTATTTTTCAATATAAGACTTTTGCACTGTGATACTTTGTTCTCACCATGCCTATCCACGAGAACCCTGAAGATAAGCATAACAACTGAATGACCTTCTTTGGCCTGGACTCTAAAAGCTGTGTCTTACATCTAACTGCATGCGGAATGCTGATTAAGAAAACTCCTTCCACATTTTCCATATATAACATTAGCAAAAAAAAAGGAAACTCCTGTAACATTGTGTAAGCAAAGGTGTGGGAAAACAGATACATAGACAATATGAATCAAAAATTTAAATGCACATACCCTTTGAACCAATCCTAGGAATTTTTCCTATGGCAATATTTGCATATTAACTGTAGCATGGTTTATAGCAGCAAAAGTATGAGAACTCAATGTCCACTAATAGGATGCTGGTTACATAAATTATGATATACCAATATGGTGAAATGCCATATTTCACCCATGAAAAGAATGAGGCAATTCTGTATGAAATTATCTCCAAGGTACATTGGGATTTTTTTGTTTTCAATTTTTTTTTAATGTTTACTCATTTTTGAGAGAGAGAGCTAGCACTGCAAGAGCAAGAGAGGGACAGAGAGAGAGGGAGACAGAGGATCTGAAGCAGGTTCTGTATGATAACAAGAGACCCCAATGCAGGGCTCGAACCCACAAACTGCCAGATCATGATCTGAGCCAAAGTTGAATGCTTAACTGACTGACTCACCCAGGCACCCGTCTCCAAGGTCCACTGTTAAGAACCAAAATGAAGGGGTGCTGGGGGGCTCAGTCGGTTAAGTGTCTCATTTCAGCTTAGGTCATGGTCTCATAGTTTGTGGGTTCGAGTCCCGCATCGGATCTGTGCTGACAGCTCAGAGCCTGGAGGATGCTTCGGGTTCGGGGTCTTCCTGTCTCTCTGCCCCTTCCTTGCTCGCACTCTCTCTCAAAAAAGTGAATAAAAAAAGTTACAAAAATTTTTTAAAAAATGAGAAACTGCATGTAGCATGCAGTTTCTTATTTGGATAAAAATTAGAATATACATAGATTCATAGACATATAATTGTATAGACATTAGTACACAGAAAACTACTGGAAAATAAATAAGAAATTGGTAAAAATGACTACTTCTGACCGGCTAGAAATGAGAGGAAGGTTTTTCTGTTTCCTCTTTTGTGCTTTTTAAATTGTATACCATGTTAATTTACCTTGTTTACTTAATACGTATTTCTTTTTAAACTAATTAAAAATACACAGAAAAAATAATGAACATGATGAAATTTTAGTTTCATATTCCAGCTCTGAGAGCAAGCTGAGCTACCCACTTAACAATGGTGAGGCTGGGGGCACCTGGGTGGCTTAGTCGGTTGAGCATCCGACTTTCACTTAGGTCATGATCTCGCAGTTCGTGGGTTCGAGCCCCGCGTCAGACTCTGTGCTGGCTGCCGGCTCAGAGCCTGGAGCCTGTTTCAGTCTGTGACTCCCTCTCTCTCTGACCCTCCCCTGCTCACGCTGTCTCTCTCTCTCTCTCCTAGAAATAAATAAAACATTAAAAAAAAAAATTTTTTTTAAAAATGGTGAGGCTGTCTTAAACCTAACAATTAGGTGGGTCTCTTTCACAGGTGTTCAACTTACTTAACGAGGCCCCTCACTGAACAATAAACTTAAACATTATATTGCTTTCACCTCCACATTAAATGGGGCGCCTGGGTGGCTCAGTCCCTTGAGCATCTGACTCTTGATTTTGGCTCAGGTCATGATCCCAGGTTATGGGATCGAGACCCACTTCGGGCTCTGTGCTGAGCACTGGAACCTGCTTAAGATTCTCTTTCTTCCTCTGCCCCTCTCCCTGGCTCATGTTCTCTCTCGAAATAAACAAATAAACATTAAAAAAAGAAACCAAGGCCCCTCACTGAACAATAAACTTAAATATTACATCGCTTTCACCTTCACATTAGCGAAACATTAAAAGTCTTCTTTCTGTGGATAAGCAGACAATCCTCAAACAATGAAAAGAAACAAAATTGTTTACCTGGGGGCAGATATCCCTATAGTAATCCTCTGGCGAGAAAGACTGCTGGGGACAAGAGGCTAGGATCTTTGCAATCAGGTCACACTTCTTCCAGTCAGCAGCCATTGCCTCTGCGTCACTCCCACCAGCCGCCCCGGCTGTCAGAGATGGACACAGATGTCAAAAACTCATCACCAGTTCCCCTGGGTGAGCTTTAAAATTCTGGCAAAAAAGTGTTTTTTTCCCTCTCCTGAAAACTGTTTCTTTCATTAGATCATCTATCCCTCTGCACTTGGCTTTCGATGCTGGTTTCTGTGAAGTTTGGATGAAAAAGTGGCTTAATCACTGTAATGTTATGATCCACATAACTTCAATACTAGCTTTCTCTCAGTGCTTTGTACTTTTATTACTTTTATTATGAATATGATTATGATTATTGTCTCTTTATATGCATCAGGTCAATTAAACTACTTTAAGCCAAAGCTATGCAGTAACAGGGGCCAGATTTGCCTTACCACCTTAAATTATTGGAAAACTGGACAAAAGATATAAACAATAGTTTTCAGAGACTGGACAACAGGCAGCCCAGGACACTGACCCCTGAGAGAAAAAAGGAAACAAGGTGAGCCCCATGGATACCCTAGCCTACCATCTAGAGGAAATTTTAAGGCCACAGTACAGGACAGCTGAGCTGAAACAAAGCCTGGCATCTTGAGTTAAGAAACCTAGATTAGAGTTCACGGAGGCCAAGGCAGGTAGAATTTTCAGGGTAAAATACCAGAAGGGAGGTATGTAAAGAGAGAGTTCCAAAGAGCTGCAGAGGAGTCCTCTTTCAAATCTTTGGTAGACTATAACCTATGTATATGTGCAAAAAAACAAAATAAGGCATGGGCAAGAACCACCAGAAAGAAGTAGGGGTTTGAACAAGCCCTTGAGTTCACACAGGGTTGATGCTCTATTTTTTTGTTTTTGTTTTTTTTTTTTTTCAGTTTTCTTTTCTTTGTGTATAATTTTGTTCCCACTAGTGAGCACTGAAAGGCCTCCAAATATGCAAAGCATCAAGTAAAATCTCAGAGTAGTATTGCCTCAGGAGTGCAGCCAAATTACTTCAGATTAAAGGCTACTCTAGACCCACAGTAACAAAGTTTAAAAAGCAGGATCAGGGCGCCTTGGTGGCTCAGTCCGACTTCAGCTCAGGTCATGATTTCACGGTTCAGGAGTTTGGGCCCCACTTCGGGCTCTGTGCTGACCAAGCTCAGAGCCTAGAGCCTGCTTTGGATTCTGAGTCTCCCTCTCTCTCTGCCCCTCCTGTGCGCTCACTCGCTCGTGCGCTCTCTCTCTCTCTCTTTCTCTCAAAAATAAACATTAAACCTAACAAAGAAATACAACAAAATCTAGCAACAATGTAAAATAAATTTCCAGTATCCATTCAAGAATTTCCAGGCATATGCATACAATGGAATATTATTCAGCCATAAAAAGGAATAAAAGACTGTTCATGCTACAATATGGGTAAACCTTAGAAACATTATGCTAACTGAAAGTCCAACACAAAAGAGCACATACTGCATGATTCCATTTGGATGAAATATCCAAAATAGGCAGATCCACTGAGACAGAAACTAGATCAGTGCTTACAAGGGGCTGGAGGAGGACAGAATGGGGAATGATTACTAATGGGTATAAGGTTTTTGGGGGAGGAGGATGGTGCAAATGTTTTGGAATTATATTTTCATAATGGCTGTACAACTTTGTAAATATACTACAAAACACTGGCCTGTACTCTTTAAAAAAGTGTATTTATGGTATGTGAATAACATCTCAATCAAAACAATTTTGCAGGCATGCAAGGAAGCAAGAAAGTATGAACCATAATCAAAGGACAGATCATAGAAACAGACCCCATTAAAACAGAGATGAGAAAATTAGGAAACAAACACACTAAAACAGCTATTATAAATTTATTCCCTATCTTCAAAAAGGAAAAGAATGATCATGATGAAGAGATAAACGGAAGATAGAAAAAAGACCAATATTGAACCTCTATTAATGAAAAAGAAAATATGGGGCACCTGGGTGGCTCAGTGCGTTAAGCATCCAACTCTCGATTTTGGCTCAGGTCATGATCTCACGGTTCATGGATTCAAGCCCCATGCTCATCTCTGTGCTAATAGCATAGTGCAGAGCCTGATTGAGATTCTCTCTGTCCTCTCTCTCTCCCCTTCCCCTACTCACTCTCTCTCTCTTTCTCTCCCTCTCTCTCAGAATGAATAAATTAAATTAATAAAATAAAATATCTGTAATGAAAAATATACTGGATGGGATTAACAGCAGATTAGATCCCACAAAAGAAAAGATCAGTAAACCTGAACACAAAGCAATAGAAATTACCCAAAATTACACAGAAAGAAAAAAATTGAAAAAAAAAAAACAAAAAAAAACCGAACAAACAAAAAATAGAGCATCAGTAACTTGTAGGACAACATTAAGCATAATATTAGGTATAATTCAAATTCCAAAAAGAGGGGCACCTGGCTGGCTTAGTACCGCATGTGACTCTTTAACTCTGGGGTCGTGAGTTCAAGCCCCATGTTAGGGGTTAGAGTTTACTTTTTAAAAAGTTAAAAAGAAAAAAGGAGAGAGAAGAGAGGATAGAAAAATATATTTGAAGAAAATGTCTGAGATATTTCCAAATATGACTATAAATCTCAGCTCTAATAAGCCCAAGAACATGAAGCAGAAGAAACACAATAAAAATCACTCACACCAAGGCATATCATAATGAAATTTCTAAAAACCAGTGACAAGGAGAAAAAGCTTAAAAGCAACCAGAGGAAAAAAGATATATGAAGAACAAAGACAAAAATGACACCAAAAATATTTTCAAAAAGGAAGGTGAGGGGCGCCTGGGTGGCTCAGCTGGTTAAGCATCCAACTTCGGCTGAGGCCATGATCTCACAGTTCGTGGGTTCGAGCCCCGGGTCAGGCTCTGTGCTGACAGCTGGCTCAGAGCCTGGAGCCTGTTTCTCGTTCTGTGTCTCCCTCTTTCTCTGACTCTCCCCTGCTCACACTCTCTCTCTCTCTCTCTCTCAGAAATAAATAAAACATTAAGAAAAAAAATTTTTTTTAAAGGAAGGTAAAATAAAGGTTTTTTCAGGAATTCACTGCCAGCAGACCTGCACTACAAGACATGCTAAAGTTCTTCAGCCAGAAGGAAATTTGAATTAAAATTCGCATCTCCACAAAGAAATGAAGAACATCAGAAATGGCAAATGTGTGAGCAAATATAAACTGCCTCAAATCAGTTTTGAAAAGAAACAAGATTTAAATAGATAACAAAAAAATATACATGCATAAGTAGAGGGGGAAAAAGCTCATAGCAAAAATAGGGTTCTAAGTGTTTTATAGCAGCTCTCCAATTTGCATGGCCTTGGGTGAACTTGAACTTTTCTTTGGAAAAAGGATGCAAGGACCTATTTGCATGGGGCAACTTCTCACAGGTAACTGACAATTTTACACTTCACTGGCCCTAGAGGCAACACCAGCAGAACTAGGAGGGCCACATGACAGCCACTCTAGGCCAAACCTATCAATGTCTGCCACCCATGCTGACCTCACCTTTGTCTGACAGGACCAAGGTACATTTACCATACTAGAAATGCAACATCAGGATTGATTCTTCTGTCTCTCCTCTTCCCTCCTTACACATCCAGCCCTTCATTAAGTTCTGGCAATGCTACTTCATAAATACCTTAGAGTCATTAATTTCTCTCCATTTCTACTGCCACTGCATTGATCCAAGCCACTGTGATCTCTCAGGTGGTGCTTCTTACGTGATCTCCTTCGATCTGCTTTTACCCATCCCAGAGAGCTATTTCTTTTTTTTTTAATATTTTATTTAATTTTGAGAGAGAGATAGAGACAGCATGAGCAGGGGAGGATCAGAGAGAGAGGGAGGCACAGAATCTGAAACAGGTTCCAGGCTCTGAGCTGTCAGTACAGAGCCCGATGCGGGGCTCGAACCCACGAAGCATGAGACCATGACCTGAGCCGAGGTCGGACGCTCAACCGACTGAGCCACCCAGGTGCCCCTCAGATAGCTATTTCTAAAATGTAGATTTGATCATGCGTCTCTCCTTCTTAAAACCTGCCAATGGCTTCTCATTGCACTCAGAATAAAGATCAATGCTCTACTCACACTGAAACCTCCTCAAAAACACTATGCTTTTTCTTATATCAATTCCTTCATTCGTCCTATTCTCTCTGCACAAAGATGTTAATCTTCTCTCACTCTTTAATAAATTCCTACTCAGTCTTCAAGGTTCAGTTTAAATGTCACTTTCATCAAAAAGGCACTAAGTGTGTGGTAAACTGTCACATCAGCGATAGGAAACAAATGTGCATGGGGTAGGGGAGATAAGGGACTAAACACAAAAGAAAGGCAAAGAAATCACCAGGATAAAGGTGAAGGGAGATCTTAAGATGTCTGCTATGTGAAAGGTAACTAGTCCAGATTAGAGAAGACTCAGAGAGAGATGTCTCCAAGAAGATCAAGGCAATAGAATGTCAGGTGTATCTGAACATATTGAAAGGAGACTTACACAACTGGAAGGGAATTTGAAAACAGATTAGTGAGACATACATAAAAAAAACTATGCAGGGGCGCCCGGGTGGCTCAGTCGGTTAGGCGTCCAACTTCGGCTCAGGTCATGATCTCACGGCTCGTGAGTTTGAGCCCCGCGTCAGGCTCTGTGCTGACAGCTAGCTCAGAGCCTGGAGCCTGCCTCAGATTCTATATCTCCATCTCTCTCTGACCCTCCTGTGCTAATGCTGTCTCTGTCTCTCTCTCTCTCTCAGAAATTTAAAAAAAAAAAAAAACATTAAAAAATAATTTAAAAAATTAAAAAAATTAAAAATTATGCAAACAAAAAATGGCTATTAACTGCAAGAAGTACAAAAGTTGTGTAAAAAAGAAAAGTAGTTGGGTGCCTGGGTGGCTCAGTTGGTTAAGTGTCCTACTTTTTTTTTAATTTTTTAATGTTTATTTATTTTTGAGAGAGACAGACACAGCATGAGTGGTGGAGGAGCACAGAGAGAGGGACACAGAATCCAAAGAAGACTCCAGGCTCTGAGCCATCAGCACAGAGCTTGACAAGGGGCTCAAACTTACAGAAGATCCTGACCTGAGCCAAAGTCGGATGTTTAACTGACTGGGCCACTCAGGCACCCCAAGTGTCCTACTCTTGATTTTGGGTCAAGTCATGATCTCATGGTGGTGAGATCGAGCCCCTCGTAGGGCTCCACGCTAGGCATGGAGCCTGCTTAAGATTCTTTCCCTCCTTCTCCCTCTGTCCCTCCCCATGTGCATGTGCATGCACATTCCCTCAAAAAAAATTAAAATTAAAAAATTTTAAAAATTTAAAAAGAAAAGTAGTCATGGCATACCACAGAACTCAGCTGTAAATACTAATGACATACATAGTTAGAATACAAACCCCAACAATTGATCTAACCAAAATTAAGATATAAATATTCAGGGGTGCCTGGGTGGCTCAGTTGGTTAAGCGGCCGACTTCCACTCAGGTCATGATCTCGCAGTTCGTGAGTTGGAGCCCCGCATCAGGCTCTGTGCTGACAGCTCAGAGCCTGGAGCTTGCTTCCAATTCTGTGTCTCCTTCTCTCTCTGCACCTCCCCTCCTCACACTCTGTCTCTCAAAAATAAATAAACGTTAAAAATTTTTAAAAAAAAGATATGAGGGGCGCCTGGGTGGCTTAGTCGGTTAAGCGTCCGACTTTCGCTTGGGTCATGATCTCGCGGTTCGTGGGTTCGAGCCCCGCGTCAGGCTCTGTGCTGACTGCCAGCTCAGAGCCTGGAGCCTGTTTCGGAG